>NC_041394.2:169315155-169377655 GCF_900747795.2 Erpetoichthys calabaricus
TATCAATTGCCTCTGACTGGCTAAGATTATGTAAATGAAGTCTACGACTGAAAATGTCTGGAAAAATCATCTAATGTGACATAGACTTAAGCACCATAGTGTAGAATCATATTTTACAGAAAAGCTGTACATTTCAATAATTTATGCAGTGATTACACATTTGCAAGCTTAATATTTGAATGTTCTTTTATGTTTTAAGGTTGCACCTGCATTTACCTTAACAATGGAGCTTTCTATATTGTGATCTGCATGGTAGATGAGGGAGAATAAACTGTAAGGTGAATGTGCCTGCAAAAATCATCTGCTGAGTTTGGGTTTGTTTTCTTTGCCTGCAACAAACAAATTAATCTATTTACTTTATTGTATGGTTCTACATCAGAAAGTGAAATAATGTTAAACATTTTACACGTATATATGGTTTTATTCTTAAACGGTTACTTTTAACACAATAAGAGTTCATTTAATACTGGCAGTTTAAATGTGTACAATCTGTGGGTTTTCATTTAGAGTATTGTAGAAAAGGATTTTCTTCCATGCAAATGACTAGCACCCTTTGGTTCCTGCCCTGTGCCCAATCTGCTGGAATAGGCTATGGATTTCTCACTACCCTGCTCTGAATAGGCAGGTTTAGAAAATGGATGGATGGCATTCCCTCCCTAAATGTGCAAATCTTCTGAGACAGGAACATTGTTGGGAAGAGGCTGGAGCTATGCAAAATGCAGCAGAGGTTTGTATTAGCACTAAAACATAAGTAACATGATAGTTATAATTGGATACTAGCCCTCACCTATTCTGTTTCTCTTCTCGGTTTCACAAATGTGGCACTTGGTGCCACGGCCCACCTGCTAAGTTGTTTTGCCTGCCTAAGGTAAAGTCATCCCTGATGGAGGATCGCAGGAATTGTGGGAAAGAGGGGTCCTTTCATTGGATTGGCTGGCCCAGCCGTTGAATGGCCAAATGAGGGAAGCAGCTTGATGGATGAGGTTTCAAGGACTCTAAACAAATCCAAATCATATTATGTGATATCATCTACTGTTAAATTCTGCTACGTACTTCTAAAATTTTTATTTTTATACTGTATTGAGGATTTATTCTGTTCTGTCTATTGTATTGTATTGTATTGTATTGTATTGTATTGTATTGACCCCCTTCTTTTTGACACCCACTGCATGCCCAACCTACCTGGAAAGGGGTCTCTCTTTGAACTGCTTTCTTCCATTTTTCCCTACAAGGTTTTTTTGGGAGTTTTTCCTTGTCTTCTTAGAGAGTCAAGGCTGGGGAGCTGTGAAGAGGCAGGGCCTGTTAAAGCCCATTGCGGCACTTGTTGTGTGATTTTGGGCTATACAAAAATAAATTGCATTGTATTGTATTGTATTGTATTGTATTGTATCAGTCAGGTGGTGCCCTATAGTGTTCTCCGAAAAAATGTGATGGCATTGCTATACTTTTTCTTTTTGTACTGTTAAGATATTCGTCTATAGCAACTAAACTTTAATATACTTGTGCATTTCATGCATGCTTCATTTACTACAATTTTCTAAAATTAATATATTCATTGTTTCACAACTGACCCCCGTTTTAAACTGATTTTTCAACAAAATGTTAGATGACCATGTCTCTTAAAAGGAAGGTCTTTTGAGGTGTACTTTCATTACACTGGTGAGAGCTTATCATTTCTAACCTGTCTTTTCACAAGCCTATGAGAAATGGATAAAAGAGCGCACTGAGGCAATAATGAGAAGAACACGAATAAGACTCTTACTTTTCATTATCAAGAAAACCGTTCCTTAATCTTAAATGGATAAATTTGCCACTTTTACCTATCGGTCTGCACTCAACAAACCATCATGACAAAGTGAAAACATGTTTTCAGAAAGGTGTGCAAAAGTATTTAATATAAAAAAAGTGGAATTTTACATTCATTAAATTTTCAGACCTTTTTCAGTACTTTTGTATTAGCCCCTTTGGCATAAGTTACATCTTCAAGTCTTCTCAGGTAAGTCTCAACAAACTTTGCACACCCAGAATTGGGCCATTTATACCATTTATTCTAAAGCTCTATTATATTAATTTGGACACATCTGTAAACTGTCATCTTCAGGTATCTCCATACATATTCTATGGATTTAAGTCTGGGCTTTGGCTGAACAGTTCCAGAACAGTTGAAGACTTGTCATGAAGCCATTCTGTTGTTGCTTTGGCTGTATATTTTGGGTCATTATAGTGCTGTAAGGTGAACTGTCACCAGTAGGCTGAGGTCACAGACACTTGGGATCAGGTTTTCTTCAAGGACTTCTTGGTATTGGGCTGCATTCATCATTCCCTCAATTTTGACCAGTCTCCCTGGCCCTGCAACTGAGAATCACTTGCACAGCATGATACTCCTACCATCACCTTCAGTTAAGGGATGCTTTTAGGCAGGTGATGAGCAGTACCTGGACTTCACCTGACATAGTGCTTGGAGATCTGCTCAAAGAATTTAATTTTTGTCTCATTAGACCAATGAATATTTTCCATAATGCTCTCAGAGTGCTTTAAACTATAATATATCTCTTAGTTGTACTCAAGTGGTTTGTGTCTAGCTACTGTACCATACACATCTGACTGATGCAGTGTTGCTAAGATTGTTATCTTTTCTATAGGTTCTCCTATCTCAGCAGAAAACTTGTGATGCTCTCTTAGAGTCCTTCTTGCCCTGTTACTCAGTTTGGCCAAACAGCCAACTTCATAAAGTCCCAGTGGTACCATACTTCTTCCTTTTTACAATGGGAGAACTGTGCTCCTGGGAACACTAAAGCTTTAGAAATTGTTCTGTACCATTACCCCGATCTATGCTTCACCACAATTTGATTGTGGAGGTCTACAGAGAGTTCTTTGGACTTCATAGCTAGGTTTTTGTCCTGACAATGCAGAGTGAATTGTGGAACCTTATTTACACAAGTTTGTGCCTTTCTAAACAATGTCCAATCAATGTAGTTTTCTACAGATGGGCTCCAAACAAGTTCCAGACACATCTCAATCATAATTAAAGCAAAAAGGATGCACCTGACCACAATTTGGATTACCACAACAAAGGTTCTGAATACATATATGAATGACAGATTTCAGTTTTTGATTTTTAGTAAATTTCCAAACTTTTCCAAAAACATGTTTTCACTTTGTCATTGTGCGTTACTGAGTATAGGTTGAGGATGGGAAAAAATAGCAAATTTATACTTTTTAAATTAAATGTACAGAACTTTAAAGTGTGTAGAAAGTGAATGGGTCTGAATATTTTTAAATTAATTTTATTTATTTCTGTGTATATATATTTGTGTATATAAATTTACAGGAAAGCATATTCTTTTGAATTGACAGGTAATCAGCTATATTACCTCTAAGCTGTGGCTGTGCAACATTTTTTCTGGGGTCATTGCAGCACTTTTGAACTGCTCTGCAGCTGTTACCACATCGCTCACTCTGACTCTCACTCAGCATTTTTGAAAAACCGTGCAACTGTAATCTCACCTTTCACTTTTTGGTAATGCACCTGCTACTCACAAAACTCCACAGGTTAACAGGGTTGTCATTTATATGTTAGTGCTTTGTAGAATTCAATATCCATTGAAAATCCTCCAACCCGTTACGTGCCATGTACAGTATGTGCTAGCGATTTGAGGCGCACAATTAACCCCCACCCTGTTCTTTGTGTGAGAGTGCTTCATGGTGTTCACTTCAATGGGATCTGCTCACTTATCGTTTGTGTGAAAGAGTGCTTTGTGGCACCAGGAGGTCAACAGAGCAGAATGGATAACCAAGTTGAGAGCCATTACGCATCTAAGAGTACAGATAGTGAACAACAAAAATGACGCTTGCTAACCACTGAGCTTTGCATCTTCATTGAGTTTGCTGATCTTTTCTTTTCCAATTTCATAAAGTGATGATTCCTGTTTTTGCCTGCCTACCAGTCGTCCAGCCTGTTGGTTACTGTTGGAATTCAGGTGGCTTGTCAATAACTTCTGCCGAGTCCTTCATTTGCGTAAAGCACACTCTCAGAGCAGCATGGAACATATAAGTTATCATAATATTAATAAATATGGGCAGAAAATTTATTGAGAGATAACCATGTGTCAGCTTATTTTATTTCTTCTATAACGTTACCAAATTTCAATCAACTCTGTCAAGGGATTTTTAAAGATTTTGGGCTATTTAATTTTTCTGTTGTGTGTGTGGGGGTTTACCCCTTAATATTTATATATTCAAATGTCCTTTCTTAGCAGAAACCTATCTAGCCCACATGTACCATCCTGCCAAACTTCAGCATTTTAACTAAATTGTAAATAGTGTTTTTATCGAA
This sequence comes from Erpetoichthys calabaricus, assembly GCF_900747795.2. Classification (NCBI taxonomy): domain Eukaryota; kingdom Metazoa; phylum Chordata; class Cladistia; order Polypteriformes; family Polypteridae; genus Erpetoichthys; species Erpetoichthys calabaricus. The sequence goes on from NC_041394.2 coordinate 169,319,492, forward strand.
GAGTCAGTCATTCAACTTTGCATTTGTATGTATAACTAGCTGATTACCCAGTGGCTTCGCTCACTGAGTGCAAGGGAAAAAAATAAAATGTAGTATTTATAAAATAAGTTTGTTAATTGCCAATTTTATTTTTCAACAAATAAAGAGCATTTACAATAACATAGAAATTAATAAAAACAACACTATAAACATCATTATCATATGAGAATATGAAGTAATATAAAAGAAGCACATTGCATATAAATATAAATTATTAAACAGTAAAATATTTTGATAAAAGAATTTGAACAACATATAAGAAGCATATAAATTATTAAACAGTAAAACATTAACATTTAAGTAAAGATACACTGAGTACTACTGCAGTGCTTTCGGGTATGCTACATTTTTTGTTTGGCCATTACGTGCATACAGTAAATGTATAAATTTTTTGGTGTACCTACCCGAGAACACGTGACATATAACTGACCATGGGAGAAGCATGGATTTTAAACACGCGTTGAGTTCATCTGCTGGTGTCCCTCGTGGAATAACTGGTAATGTTAGACGAAAATCTCCTGCGAGTAAAACGACAGTACCTCCCATTATTTTGCTAGGGTCTCTGAGATCTTGCATTGTTTGGATCAAGGCTTCATAAGCTCTTTTATGTGCCATGGTGCACTCATCCCAAACTATTATCTTTGAATGTTGCAAGACTTTTTCCTTTCCAGAGCCCTTGCGTATGTTGCAAATTGGATTTTCGTTGTGAGCGAGGTTTAATGGTAATTGCAATGCCGAATGTGCTGTATGGCCTCCATCTAATAATGTAGGAGCGATTCTTAATGACACTACAGCCAGAGCTATGTCACCATTCGCTCTCTCGGGAAGAATCAGGTTTATTAAGAATATTTTTCCTGTTCCTCTGTGGTCATACGTAATTTCTGTTTCAAATGCTCATACATAATTTCCGTTTCAAACGCGAAAAGAATTTTATATATATAGATATATTATGCACACCGCTAAGACACAAGATTAAAACCATTGACAAGTGAAGTGAATAACATTGATCGTCTCATTAGAATGACACCTGTCAAGGGTTGGGATATATTAGCCAGCAAGCGTACAGTCAGTTCTTGAAGGTGATATGTTGGATCTGAGTGTTGTGGCATGCGGCTGGGGGCGGTACCCAGCCGGGATGCCCAAGAGGACCGGAGGAGGGCTCATGCCTCCTCCAGACCACGAGGGGGCAACCGCCCTGGTTGCTGTGGGGGCCACGGGTACAGAGCATTGAAGCTGAACCTTGTAGGGGCCCGTGGTCACCACCAGGGGGCGCCCCAATGCCTGGAGAGCCCTGGACCTCAGCACTTCTGCCACACCAGGAAATGCTGGGGGGAAGAGGAGCAGGGACACCCAGAGTGCTTCCGGGGATGCAGCCGGCACTTCCGCCACACTGGGGTGTGTCGGTGGAAGATTGCCGGAGCACACCTGGAGCACATCCGGGGGACAATAAAAGGGGCCACCTCCCTTCATTCAGGGCTGCAGTCGGGTGGAAGAGGATGAGGTCTGGTAGAGAAAAGAGGAACCCTGAAGAGAGGAAAGACATTGTGTGTTGGCCTGGACTTGTGGGGTGATTGGTGCTGCAGCACTGGGTTTGCGTGTAAATACTTGTAAAATAAATGTGTGTTGGACTTTAAACGATGCCCGTCTGTCTGTGTCTGGGCTATTTCCCACAGTGTATAAACAAGTAAATTTGTATATGGCATGTATTTGCTAAAAAAATAATTATAACTATTTAATTAATGTGACAAACATCACAATATTTAAAAAATGCACCTTTGATAACAAGCTTCTAAATTTTGTTGAACGAAATTAACTTGTTGCACAGTTTCTCAAGATATAAGGTGCGGACAAATTTCCAGGATTTTTTATCATATCACAATGCCCAGTTTTCCTGCCCACCAATTGATGATACATCTACTTTAATAAAGGAATAAATATCTGTGTGTCCTTCCAGTTGCAAAGCTTCTGTCAATCAAGAAGAGGGCACATCACAAAAATTTTAGTAATAAAAAATGTATTGCATTCACCATTCCAACAGATAGAGCGCATCACAAATATTTTATTACTACATGCATTACAAAATACATTTAATCAGATGGTGCACTGCAAATGCTAACTCTGAGGTCTACATTAACTACTTAGATTTCTACCAGTCTTTGATGGGTAGCACAGATAGTTATTTATTAAACAAATAGATAGTATGAGTCCAGTCTAATTTACCCTGTGTAAGGCCCAAGGAAGACAAGCAAAAATATTGGTAGCAATTTGATTAACACTTCCATCATATTCAACTCCTCATAGCAAATAAATATTGCTGGCTGTGCCACAGTGCTGCTTTATTGCTGTGTGCAGTTTATAAAGCAATAAAACATAGGCTTTGTTTTCCCAATGCCTTGCTCAAATCAGCATTTTTTATTGTGTTTTTGCAAAATTGCATCAATGTTCTGGAAAAACTAGATCTATTTTGTTTTGGGTGCATTTGTTTGAATTAGACTCCCCATTAGAGTATGGTTCTAATATCGTTGAGGGTTATAGCTATTTTTTATAGCATCAGCGACATGTGTACGTGAAAATGTAAGGGGTACTTATTCAGAAAATGGATGAATGAGGGAGGTTTTGTGGGATCAGTGCATCTGTAGTGTGGTTTCTAATTCTCCTTAAGGTGTATACACTTATGCTGCTTAAACACTTGAAACTAAAGGAAATTAAGGAGCGTTTTATTAACTTTTCTAATAATTAAGAGTGACAAAATATTAGTGAGTATTTATAGGGGGCTACCAAAAACATACATGATGTCCCTCAGAACCAGGTACTTAAGTCACTGCAATGGAGGCCATAGTAAAATTTCACAGATGCATGGACACCAGAATCCACCACAGAACACCATAGGCTGGTGTTATGGAACAAATGGGAGGTCCCTCTGACTCCAGAAGGCTTGGCTTGAAGTGACCCTGGAATGGGATTTAAGGCTAATCCAATTACAAAGGCAATTTAAATGCTGAGTTGCAAGAAGAATTGAACAAATGTGCAAATGGCAGGAGGTAGAGAGGTCAGGGTCTGGAAAAGGGAAATAAGTGTTTTTTCAGGGTAGTTCTCAGTGGGATTTCCTCATAGATGAGCCTCTACACCAGGAGTCTCTATCTCCAGTCCTGGAGCACTACTGCGACTACAGGTTTTTATTCTAATCCTTTCCTTAATTAGTGACCACTTTTTGCTGGTAATTAATTTCTTTTCTGTTCATTTTAATTGACTTGGCTTTTAAAATTTAGACCTTATAATTGCTTTATTTTTTATTTGCTTACTTTTTTCTTTTTAAATTCCAAACAGAAATGAGATGTGAAGTCAGGGCCTCAAACTCCAACCACTTTCACTCCAACCAATTTCTTAATTAGAAATCAATTTTTGTTGTTAATTAAACATGTTATTTAATTCCATGGCTTGTTGATGTTCAAATTCTGCTACAGCAGACATTTCCAAAATTGTTCATTTTGTTTGTGGACCTAAGCAGATCAACGTCACTGAGATCTTCACCTTTGTTTATTTTCAGATGTTATATGATGGACACAGGTTGTGGTCAAGTGTTGGCTCATTTTTAATCTCATTATTGTTTGGCACTTAATCATGGAAAGAAATAATTAGGGGATCTTAGTCTTTAATTGTAAGCTAAGTAAAATTAAGGAAAAAGGTTTAATTATCAGCAAAAACTGGTCACTAATTAAGAAAAGGGTTAGAATGAAAACCAGAAGCCAGAGTATCATTCCAGGACCAGAGTTGGTGATTGCTGCTGTACATCATATGCACAGGAGGTCATACAGTTTAAGGTAATTAAAGGTGGCAGAATGTTTTGTTGTTTTACCCTTGTTTATTGTGTACTTTAAATTCACCTAATTGTGTGTGTTTCTTTTTCTGAAGGTATTTTTGTTAATATTTTAATTTATCCTTCTCCCTCTTGGTATTTTATATGTGTGAAAAAGCAGAAATGCAATACATGAAGGCTTTTTCAGGTACTTCAAGATCCAATGATTCAAAAGTTTAATTCAAGAACATTTGTAGATTAGATCACAAGTGTGACTTTCCTGAAAAGTAAGATATATTGATTTTAGATCAGTTAATGTTTAATTTGAATTCTCAATAGTATGTTCAACTTATCCTATCATTGTTACTTGACTTGGAATCCCTATGGAATAAATTGCCTTACACTACAGCTTTTTTACGATATAAATGTTTATGAAATGCCATCTCATGTACTGCTAAATCAGCACCATCAATTAAAACAAATTATTAATTATTTCTTGCGTCAAGTTCAGGTTTATTGCCATGTGTACATAGTACAATTAAATTCATTCTTGCATGTCTCTGCAGAACAGTGTGAATAATGAAATACCCACAGACAAATGCAGGCGGACATACACATATTAAAGTATATAGTGTATGTAATTGTGTTTGTTTATCTACACTCACTGAGCAAATTATATGGAAAACCTGTGCATCTGTTTATCCCGGTAGTTATTTAATTAGCCAGTTATGTGGCAGCTGCACAATGTATGAAATCATGTAGATATAGGCCAAAAACTTCAGTTAATGTTCGCATAAAACACACGGAATGGAGAAAAAAATGTGATTGCAGTAATTTTGACCTTGGCATGATTGTTGTGCCAGATAGGCTGGCTTGGTTTGAACATTTCTGCAACTGCTGATCTTCTGGGATTTTCATGCACAACAGTCTGAAAAGTTTATTCAGAATGGTGCAAAAAACATCCAATGAGTGGCAGTTTTGTGGACTGAAATGTCATGTTGATCAGACAGGTCAGAGAAGAATTTCCAGACTGGTTTGAGCTGACAGAAATGCTACAATAATTCAGATAACCACTCTATACATCTGTGATGAGCAGAATATCATCTCAGAATGCATAACATGTTGAAATTTGAGGTGGATGGGCTACAACAGCAAAAGACCATGCCAGGTTTCACTCTTGTCAGTCAAGAACAGAAAACTGAGGCTGCAGTGGACAGGGCTCACAAAAACCAAAACTGGACATTTGGACACTGCAAAATCATAGCCTAATCTGATGAATCTCAATTTTGTCTGAGACACACAGGCAATAGGGTCAAAATTTGCTACCAACTGCATGAATCCATGCTCTTAACCTGCCTTGTGTCAACAGTCCAGGGTGGGGGTGGTAGTTTAATGTAGTCGGAAGTGTTTTCTTGGCGCACTTTAGGTTTGTTAATACCAACCAATCAATCATCTTTTGAATGCCACACCCTATTTAAGTATTGTTGCTAACTATGGACATGCCATCATTGCCACAATTAACCCAACTTCTAATTGCTACTTCCATGTCCATGACAATGCACAATTTCACAAAGCAAAAGTAGTCTCAAACTGGTTTCATGAACATGACAATGAGTACAATGTTTCCAGTCACCAGGGGCCTCATGCATAATGCCGTGCAAAGAATTCACACTAAAACATGGCGTACGGACAAAAGCGGAAATGTTCGTGCGAACAAAAAATCCAGATGGATAAATTTGTTCGTTCGCCAACTTCCATGTTCTTCCACTCCATAAATCCCAGTCAGCGTGAAAAGTAACACACATGCACGCGCCTGCTGCCACTCCCAAACTCCTCCCAGAATTACGCCTCTTTGAAAATGCAAATCAATATAAATAGCCCTTAAGCTCAGCATTCTATGAAAAGGCAATTGCAAAAGCACAGGGGGAAATAGAAGAATTTCAGCGAATACCAAGTGGAGGCAAGAAAAAACTTACTATTTGTTGGTTTAAACGGCGGTATAAACAACAAAAGGAAGTTGCTCGAGTGACATAGAGTGTTGGAGAAACTCGAAAGCTCAGGTTCACAAAGTCGCACAGTGCCTGAAATAAAAAAGTTGTCAGATATCAAAGTCACCGTGAAAAGGCGAGTCGTAGCCCACAGTCTGAGTGTCATGTGAAGCTTATTAGGGTACAGAGAAAAGAAAAAAAAATAGGGACACACTCAGAAAAAGCTCAAAATATCAACTTTAATTTCGAAATTTCCATTTTAATCACATAGTTTATTTTGTCATTAAAGTAGAACATCATAAACTTCATCTTAAAATCATTTAATTTACTAGTTTCTCAGATCCCAGCGTAACTAAAGTAGCCTGTTAAATGCTTTTTGTATTTGTTCTTCTATGTGTGAATCACTACATGCTTCTTAAACGGACTTTCTCTTCCTCTGACTGGACACAGAATCTATTACATTCGTGATATTACAGCTCTCTGAATAATTAAAATACTGAGATGTATACTTGATATCATTTTCATGATGATAGGAATTAAAGCATGTATTAAACATGGGAACACGGTGGCGCAGTGATAGTGACGAGCCAGCGCCCTGTCCAGGGATTGTTCATGCCTCACGCAAGATGCTTGCTGCACTGTGCGCGACCTTCGATGAAATAATTTATTGCAACATTACTGTCTCTTTCAAACGTACTATCCCCCAATTCCAGTCCTTCCTTTTCTTTCTCCAAATACCCAATCGCCACATAATCAGCTCTGTAATAGACGTTAAGCCATCTGTAAGCTAAGAATGCAGATTCTTCAAAACTTTTAAGGAACATTGAAATATCTTCGTAGTAAATGTTTAATTATTCTATCCATCTATCCTTCCAGTGTCGCGCCAGCTGTCAAGGGTGCTGTTCTCTCTGAAAACCAAGGTACAAACCGGTGGTAGTACCCGGCCAATCCAAGAAATGCTTGGACCTGCCGCTTGGTTCGCAGACAGAGCCATTTCAAAATGGCTTCTATCTTTGAACATTGTGGTTTGACGGTACCCTGACCCACCAGGTAGACTAAATATTTAGCCTCTTTCAAGCCAAAGAAACACTTCTTAGGATTGATTCGAAGCCCGGCTTCTCCTAGCGCCTGCAATACCGCTTTCACCTGCTGTACGTGTTCCTTCCACTATACACATTATGGGGTCGGAGCACTTTGTCCACCAGACGTTGGAAAGTTGCAGGGGCCCCATGTAACCCAAATGGAAGGACACGATACTACCAATGTCTGCTAGGGGTGCTAAACACGGTCTTGACCTTAGCGGAGTTGGCCACTGACAAGTACTACTGCATTTTTTGCAAATTTTAGGGAGTCATCATTCCACAGCTCCCTTTTGAAAGAAGAACGGCGATTCTTTAAATTGAAAATGTATCTCAGAGAGAGGGTCCGGTATGACATCAAGGGGTGAGGATTCCTCCTGGCCCATTGAGGCATGGTGTGATGACGTGTTCACCTGCAATGGCCCAGGAATCTCCCCATCTTCCTCTTGGACTCCTGTATCTCTCTCCGCCAGCTGGTTGCACAGCATGGAGACAGCTTGAGTCAAGTCCTCCCCGTCTATGACTAGGCCTAAGTTTTGTTCGGGAGTAGTAGTTAGTACACCGCTTTTATTATCAGACCAAATTTTGCTGCCGGAATCAAGGAGTGCTTCGACTTTGTATCCATTGACGATTACTATTCCTGTATGTGCTAGTGCCTGGGGGTTGACAAGTGCACATAAACCGCCTCTCGCCGTCCAGCTGCATCCCTCCATATCCCCAGGCAGGTTGCATGCCCCAGGGCCTGGGGACTCTGGAACAGGCTCCGGTTTACAAGAACAAGACCTAGTTTGTGTGACGTAATCCCTACGGAATCCACTACAGGACTGTTCTGCTCCCTCAGATTGTAAGGCTGGCTTTGATATTTCTAGGAGCTGTATAAGCTCCTCCATGGTGTGGAAATCTTCCCACACCGGCTGGGTAAACATTTTGGGAAGTCCCTTTATCAGAAACAAGCAGGTTTGGGGCAGCCACCTGTACATTGTATCCTGGCTGCGAGTTTTAAATAATTGAACAGAGATATTCACAAGACCTAGTCCAAAACAGGACTGTCAGACTGGAGGTAAGCTGGCAGCTTTAAAGGCCCTTAGAGGAAGTGACTTCATCTGGGCCGGAACTGGAAATGATGTCATCCAAGGTACCAGAACCTGGTGGGATTTTTCGGGAATAGTCTGCAAAGAACTGAGAAAGGCAGTCAGCACATCCTGCCGCCCCCTGATCTGATGTGGTATTACAATTACTTAAGCCCTTTAGCTGCCTCCTATTCACACATATGTGACAGCTTATGGAGCCATTTCTGGACAATGGCAGAACCGTAACAACAGACAACTTCTTCACAGCGCTTTCCTCATGTTCAAATGGCATAGCATTTTTTCGATCTTGCCTGTATTCTGCTCTGTCTGCATTTTCAGTATCATGCATCATAACGCAGAGTACAGGCAAGATCGAAAAAACGCTATGCCATTTGAACATGAGTTGTCATTTGAACATTTTTTTTTCAATCTTGCCTGTGTGACAGGTGTCTGGTCACACTTACAGGTAATCTAACTTAGTCACCATTAAAATATCCGACTACGCCATCCAGTTTTATTAAGAGACTGGGAACTCTTGAAATTTACTGATAATAGCACACAGGTTTCTTTAAATTGGTCAGTGAGTAAACACACAATGAAAGACACAACAGTAATTTCAGAAAAAAGCAACAGTAAGTTCTATTACACAAGACAATATAAAGTACATTAAAAAGATAAACAAACATAACAAAATCTAAACATATCAGGAATGAATTTCCTTTTTTTAAAAGGAAAACACACATTCCACACTCTAGAAGTCCATCAAAAACAAGAATTGGAGGATACAACCTTTAGTGGTGCAGAGTCCAGTTTGTGCATTGTTACCCCAACCCTTAATTGTTCAACTGTCCACGGATACACTCTGTTCACCGGACACTCGTTTCCCAAAAGAAGGTGTGTCAAATCGTTGAATCCCTGTCAGCGTCTCTTTGTCGTTCCTTTTTTTCCACTCTAGGCTCCTTGTGTTGTTGTGACCTAGGCACGCCTCATTTCTTGTCTGGCAGCTTTGCTTGGTCCTTTCATGCGGCTTCCCTCTCTCGCTGGACCCACAACTGGCATCTCCTTGTGGAGCTGTCTCTTCCTCCTTGGAAGTAAGTGTTGCCATCCTTGTGCCTCATGTCGTGCCAGCCATGTACCCTCGTCTGCCTACAAGCCCCTGTGCTCTGTCTGAGTGTCTTGGCAGCGTTCTCAGTGGACCGTCCCTACTCTGCCTTCTCCTGCCCAGGAGTTTAAATCTCCTTTAGTCCCTGCCGTTGTCAGTCCTGGACAATCAGTTTAATCAATGGCCCATCTAAATTTCCTGGGTTTAACAATTAATGAAAACACAAGTTATCATAACAAAATGTATTGTTACCAACCATTAATGAATATAGATCTGCTGATTAGAAACCAATAGATAGATACGAGGGCAATTCCAAAAGTAAGGTCTCCAAAGCAGTGGGGACATAGAGAAACTGTTCGTATGGCAGTTGGCCACACTGTTGTGATTGGTGCTTCCTCCACTCCCAAACAAACATGTGCGGCTTCGCTGGGATTCTCAATCTTGGCTTGGCAGCCCTTAAAAATGAAACTCCCGTTGAACGCTACCACCAAGTGCGAAGTTCGCACAGGAGACCATCAATTTCCGATGAGACAGTCGCGAAGGTTGAGGAAAACATGCGTAAAGATCGGCGGTTGTAACTTCATCACCCATCCACCCTATAGTCAGGACTTGGCACCCAGTGACTACCACCTGTTCCCTAAGTTGAAAGAACATTTGTCTGGAAGGCGATTCTGCTCCGACGAAGAGGTGAAAGATGAGGTTCAATGCTTCCTAAAGGACATGTCGGCGAGCTGGTATGACATGGGCATTCTAAAACTACCACAGCGTCTACAAAAATGCATCGACCGAAATGGCAATTATGTAGAAAAACAAATAAGTCTTTAACCTTTAAAATGATGTAAACATTATAGAAAATAAACGGTTGTTTGTATTTCTAAAAAAATAGGAGACCTTACTTTTGGGATTGCCCTCATAGATAGATAGATACTTTATTAATCTCAAGGGAAAATTCACATACTCCAGCATCAGCATACGGATAAAGAAAATATTAAATTAAAGAGTGATAACAATGCAGGTATACAGACAGACAATATCTTTGTATAATGTTAACATTTACCCCCCACCCCGGGTGGAATTGAAGAGTCGCATAGTGTGGGAGAGGAACGATCTCCTCAGTCTGTCAGTGGAGCAGGAAAGTGACAGCAGTCTTGATTACAATCAAATGCCTTAAATTTGTAAATGATATACAATTAATTTCAGTGCATTTCAGTGCATTTGATAAAGCCTGCATAATTGATATGAATCTGAAAAAGAAACAGAAACCACACAGAAACTGGCACTGCTTTGATGCTGAGTGCCGCCTGTTTACAAAACCCAGCAAAAATCTATGTATGTATCGTCTATGGTTGCTGTGAAAATGTGTGTAGTGTTACAGCAGGTTTAGTTTTTACACATCTCAAAGTGAGCATGGAAATGGGCACCGTTTATACAAAAGGCCCCAGATCATTGCAAGGGATATTCACACAAACACACACATTAATTCACATTGGACTAATACAGAATTGCCAGGTAAACTAATAAGCATGTTTTTGGGATGCGGGAAGAAAGCCAGTAATCCTGGATTACCCCACACACATATGGAGTGAGGATTTGAGTCCACACAAGCAGCTGTGAGTACCTCTGTATCATTTTCTTTCTATCTTTCTTAAAATAGATTTGAATGTAAATAGTCCATCTTCACATTATTGTGTTCCTAAGTGACCTCTAAGCACTTGTATTTAAACTGAATAGAAGTAACTGGATCAATGAAAATTATTTTTTTTCATTCTTTGCATCCCGTTTCAGCTAATAGTGATATCTAGAATAGGTGTCAAACTATGGAAATCTGAGGCATGATGTGAGATTGCAGAATGTTTGTGTAATTCACTGAAGGCAGTGACAAAATTGGTAACATTCACTCACATGTACAACTATTACAATATGCAGTGTTGCTTAAAGATTTGTTTTCATATTTATCAAGCATCTCAGAATTACTCCTAGGAATTGCACTAAATTTTTGACTAGAGTAAGAATTTGTCCTACTCCAGAGTAAAACATGAGAAGTAATTATGAAGCATCCTACACCCATGATCAGCTAGAAGTACAAGTTTACGTTTGAGAATAAATGACGTCTTGATTTTATGACACCCCAAACCATAAAATAGCACTCATGAAGGTGTTTTGTTGTTTCTTTGGAAATTATGATGATGTTTTGCAGTTTTTTGAAACTAACACTATGGCTTCACTACAATGATGATAATAATAATAATAATAATAATAATAAATAAAATAGTAGTAGGAGAAGAGGAAGAAAAGAAGAATAAGAAAACATAATAAGGTAGAATATTGTGCTAAGAAAAACATAACAAGGTAGAATATTGTGCTAAGCTGCATGTAATTATTGCCACTTTTCAACAACATCAAGCATAATACTGCAACCGAGATGAAAAGAGCAAGGCACACGCCAAATGAGAGTAAAGCACAATATTTGACACATTTATTTAACAATGAATGATCTATGGGCAGACAGCTTGTGAGCTCTTCTAACTCCTGGTGAAGTTAGGAGTAGTTTCCCAAATTAGGAAAACTGATAACATACTTTTAATCCTACTCCCCACAGCAGGACTGAATTTGCGTCATTCTGAGATTATGATGCAGTTAAAACAGTTAGGTTTCTTGCCGTGAGACCCCTGACAAATATGAGCACTGAGCCATAAATACTATAATGACAAGGAGACACTTGAAAATACATTTGTCAATAGTTTTTGTAGACTAATTTCTCTATGGCTGCTATCCATGACTTCTCTGATAAGACTAGTTGTTGTTATTAGTGACTTTTCCATTTTTTACCTAAATTCCTATCTACATGTTGCAATGATGGGTATCAATTTCAGAAACTTAACTAGGTTGTCTGAAGTCAATGCAAACTCAGATACTGCTGCGTGAACTCAGTAACACTGCAGTCATACTTTTCAGTGTCTTTTTATTTCTGCGTAAGTCTATTTTGTACTTCATTATAGAACAGTAGACCAGCACACCTCAGGTATTCTTTTCAAACTGATGTTCATTATTTTATGTTTGATAAAATGGGTATGTCTTAGAAGGAGAGTGAAAGCTAGTCTTTTTCTTTCAACTAATTATACAGTTTCTTTACATTGTCACTCTGATAGATCAGTTTCCATGGGAATGGGAGATTTATTTCTTTTCTGGCCATCAAGTATTCTACTATAGGGCACTCATGCCATTCTTTTAGAAAATTGACATGAAATACATCTCTCTTAGGTCCCAGAATTCTCACTTTATAGATAACAGCTTTTCTTTTCATGAGCTACAGTGAGTCTTCACCAGGTTTGCTGCCATTTATGTGGGTCAGTGGAACAAATACTATGACCCTGTCAAATAACTTGACAAAATTTTTGCACTTTGATCACAGTCTTATTTTGGATCTTTTTGTTCTCTGTAGGTGTTCTTTTGCTAATTTTGCTCATTTTTTCCTGGAAATGAAACATTGTGTTTCACCACTCTTCAATCATTGTTCTCTGTGCCTCCTCAATTCGTCTCTGAAAATAACTAATGAGCACCTTGCTTGTCATTCCAAAGTAATTCAAAGGGGGCTAGCACCTGTGGGGATTCTCAGATGACATACATCAGATAGATCATGACTGTTTCAATCTTTCATAAAAAGAGATTACCACAGAAATTATTTGCACATGAAAAATAAACAAATATTCATGGTTTAATTCTGTATGTTATAATCTTACTGTACATAACTTAAAAGTAACATAGGTGCTTTGATTTCCTAGTATTCCACAAATGATTACCATACATGTAACAATTTTATCAGTGTTTTTACAATTTTTCCCAAGGTGGCTTTACAAAAGGAAATGCTTTTAGAACAACTAGCAGTGCATAATATTACACAATTGCAAATTAATTAAGATGACATCCTGTGAAGTCTGTTACCCTTTGTTCCAAAGGGGCCTCAATAAACAACATAAAGGTAAAATAACAACTTAAAGGTACTTAAGGAAAGACTTGATAAGAATTGGCTGTCATAGCATATTTCAAAGTAGGGTCATGAAGATTATTGCTACCAGCAGCTGAAACAGTCATTGCTGCTTTGACCAAAAGATCTGTTAATGTTCATCGACAAGAGGATGTATGTTTTCACGTTTTACAGATGAAGAATGTGATGAAACACATGTTTCTGTAAGTCAGATTGCACCTAAATCTAGGATTGCACAGTGCCTTTCTCAAATGGAGAAAAATCAGATGGAAGCAAAGAGAAGGAGGGACAGAAGCTGATCCTAATCTTTCCTGTCTTGTTGGAGCACTTTCCAAAAAACCTTTTGAGGGTCTTTTTAAAACTTTCTACAAGTAAATTCTCTGTGGATGATCAGATGTATGTAGTGTTCCATTTTGTAAAATTCTTTGAAAATGTTTGAGGTAAGTTGAATGTCCTAATCGGTCTGTGCACACCCTTGTTTAAATTTTATTTAAAGGAATACTTCACCCAAAAATGATCTATTACTTACCCTTACACTTTTCCGCAATCTTGGGTAAAGACAAGATGTCAGTGCTGATCTTTTATCCTGTAGCACAGCTGACGCAACATGTTGTTATCCCAGTGATGCTACAACAGATACGGATTTCAAAATGACAAACATTACTTTATATATTTTAATATGTACTCTGAATTTCTCCATGGGATTAATAAAGTTTATCAGATAAATAATAAAGTTTATTTAATTTAATCTAATTTTATGGTACAGTATACAGAAAAGTAAATTAAAAACATTGTAAAGTGAAAAATATACTTCATACTTACAGTATACATATATGAAGTGCTTCAAGAAACAGAAAATCAATTCACCTGTACAGTCTCACAAACTGTCTTTGAATAACCCTGCTACAGCCTTACCAACTACAACATAAATGTAACAGAGATACCAAGCCTTAGAACATGAGCTTTTGGTGAACATTGTTCTCTGGAAGATTATTGTATCTAGCCCAGAGTAAGTAAATCATTGTTTTTGAAATCTATAGCTGTACAATTCATTTTTCTGCAAAACAACATCAGTGCTGATAAAATAGTGACAAATTGTTTTCTTGTAACCAGTAAGCTTCTTAGCGTCTAGACAATTAGTTCATTATGTGAATGCATATCTTTTCATATGCTACACTGATGGACTGAATCATTTATATTATCAGTTATCTATTGGTCACATTAGCTTTACTTGCCAGATCAACTGTACCTCACCAACACCTCTTCCAGGTCCAACCCAAGCTCTTCCTAGATGGTCTACCATACATTACATGCTTCGCTTTAGGTGGATTACCTATTCTGAAGTACAAGTGGCATGACTGCTAATCAACCTTCATCTCTAGTCCATGGTACAGTATCAGTTCAGTTAGATTGAACAGGCTTATTTTTAATTTATTCCACCTACCTACCATTCCATTCTACTTAATTTGTATTATAATTATTCTGCCTTCTTTGTCTACTGATTCTTCTGTAGTGTTTCATTAATCACTCCTGAAATATGCTCAGAAGAGACTGCTTGTTCATTATGATGGCATATAAATCGACACATACAATTGGCTAGTCTGGAGCACAGTAACAACACAATGCAGGGATGATCCAAAATTGTCATAGGTAAATTACATTTATTTTTAATAAAATCTATAGAATTGATTTGTAAAAGTGAGTTATATTAATTGAATTTTAGTACAATTCAGTCATACTAACAAGCAAAACCAATGTTTTCATCTATTGTGAGGTTAAATAGACTTTCAGTTATACTGTATATAAACCATGATTTTTGTTTTCCTAATTGCACAAAAGCCTAGGTTATCCTAAACAGATTTTGAAAAAGCATCGAAAGATTTTGGAAACACTTGTTAACACTGCCCATATGGAGCTCACTATCAAGTTGAAGGGCAACCTTTCACATGCTCAGGCCCCCTCACTTACTACCAAACAAAGCTTTAATACCAAAACCTCCAAAGAATCCGCTATAGAACAGTAAAAGATAATGAACAGTAAAAGGTAATGTATATGTGTTTAGGTACTGTATGTGTTTGATTCTGGCTACCTCTTATTATGCTGAATATTGTGTTTTGTTTAAATTTAGCATATATTTGAATTTACATAAAGAAGAAGGTTTTGACAAGATGTTAGGTATTGTTTACAGCCTTTTTTTTTACCATTTTTCCTTTTCTAGTGGTTTTTACAAATATTTATAGAAATGTAGCACACAGAATAACTTCAATAAAGCAAAAGCATTGTATCAGCTTCACATAAATAGTGGCAAGTGCTGTAAAATGATGAGTATATTTACTATTCCTTTATTATAGTTCCATACAGGCCTTGCATCCACAATAGAAACAAAATGAATTTTCATAATATGCAGCTTTAAAACCTATAAAACACGATTATCATTCTGATATCTGAGTTAAAGAAATTAAGTCTTAAAAAAGACATCACTAAGGTGGTGCAAAAGGAATGCTGCTACCTCATAGTAAGGAGATCATGGGTTTGTGTTCCAGGTCCTCCCTGTATGTAGCACTTTGAGTAGTGAGAAAAGCACTATATAAATGTAAATAATTATTATTATCATTTTGCAGTGTAATTGAAGAATGCAAATGTCTTGGTCTTGAGATGTTGAAAGCTAAAATTCATTTTTGTGGAATTTTTGTTATTATTTAATTAGTTTTCAGTTGTTTATTATACACATTTATGACTTCCTCATGCCATTATTTTGCTTTCACCTTTAGTCACAGTTGACTCCATTTTCTGCCTCTTTTTTCATGATTGCAGCCATATTGTTTACAGTTACTATGCCTGTTGCAACAGCCATCATTGCACTCTGTGTATATAAGAGGGTGATGTGCAGCTTCTGGCATTCTAGGTTTGGGATATTTTTGGGATTTTTTGAGGCAACTTTGTGTTGAAAAAATCTTTGGTTATAGCTATCCAATACCCCCCACCCCCAACCCAAAAGTTTGGTTCAGACCTTTTGCTACCTAAGTTTAGACCTTTCTTTTTGACTCCTCAATTTGACCTTCTGATCTCCTGACAAATTCTGTTTTGTAAAGACTGTGGACATCAGGGGACATACAGCTCCCAAACCCCAGACTCAACAGACACTGGGCCCAAGTCCAGCACACAACACACCTCTATTAAGAGTGGGAAATGTTATTTCCCTTGTTTACCACCTTATACAGCACAGTACAATAAGCTCCAATACATTGTCTCTTTCTTCTTCTTTTCTCTCTGTTCTGTCTCTTGTCCACCTTCAGTCCTCTTCCCGCAAGCTTCATCCTCCACCTCCCAACTCTGGCTTGCCTCTGTGAGGCAGCTGGCTCCTTTTTAGGCTGCACCCAGGAGCACTCCAGGTGGTTTGTTAGAAAGGTCTGGAATTGCACCCAGGTGTGGCTGGGGCCAAAGTAGGGCTCTGCAGCTCCCACAGTTCCCCCTGGCGAATCTACGGAACCCAACAGGGCTGTACCAGCAAATAAAGTATAGTAATTCCCAATGTGAGGGAATGCCATCCAATTAAGTAATTTTGACAGTATTTTAATCCGTTTTCATGTTTATTTGGAGGCACCATCCTTATAATAAAAGAAAAAAGAAAAAAAACCTTTTGTTACTTACCGGTTTGTTCCTTGGGTGCACAAGTGGAGCAGCCATGGGTTGTCAGGCTTGGAGTGGACGGGGTGGCATGTGTTTCCATACGAAGGGTCCTTAGGTGGGGGCACGTGCCTACTGCCTCTCATGCTTTGTCTCAGTGTTCTTCTGGTGCTGCTGTGGAGTTTGGTGACTGTGGTGCTGCAAAGTAACAGACAGGCGTGTGGCAGGCATAAGAGAAGGATGTGGTGTGGAGTGTCTGCAATGTAGGGGCAGCATGTGGCGCAGTTGGCACATGTAACATTTAGGCTAGGCACATAACTAGGAAGCGCAAGGGGTGTCAGAGCCGAGTCAGGTGATGGTTGGTTTACATCAGAAAGGGGGAGTCTAGTTCAGACCAGGATAAGGTTGTAATGTGAACTGCAGGGTGATGTATCGACAGGGAATAGACAGGTATTCACATTTGCCAGGACAAGTTTTTTTGGGTAGGGGGAGAAAGCAGGCTAAGAATCTTTTTTTTTTCTGAAGAGTTTAATGAAAAGGGGATTGATCCTTATTTTTTATTTTTGGAACATTATTTTTTTAGTGCACGCCATGTGTTAAATGCAGTTTTTGGAACTTTTTTTTCTCATCTTAATTTATCATTGTAGTGTACCTTTTTATTTCTTTATGGACGCTTTTTTCCTTCTTCTTCAATAAATACACTGTGAAACTAATCAGCCTTGACACAGAAAAATGTTTGGGGCAGCCACCCGTATACTTAATCCCTGGCTGCAAAAGGGCAAATACAAGTAAAGTTGTGAACAGGTTTGACTCCAAAACAGAACTGTATACATGTGGAGGATGTTTTGCTTTTAAAGTAGGTCAGCAGAAGTGACATTATCTGGGGGCCGGAGCCGGAAGTGAGGTTCTTGTGGCCGGAACTAGAAGTGACACCACTGGGACAGAACCGGAAGTGACGTCTTTATGGTCGAAACCAGAAGTGACGTCTTCAGGGCCAGAACTGGAACTGACGTCTTCAGGGCAGGACTCAGGCAGAATTTCCTGTACTTGATCAGCAGGAATATCAGAGGAAAGATTAGTGTACCCCGCCACCCCCTGGCCTGGCGTGGAATTACCTTTGATTGGTCCAATTTAATTTATAGTATAAATAGCTATTTAGAACCTGCTTATTCATGTAAATAGTAATTTGTACAAATACACTTACCAGGAGTTATTGAAGTAGAGCTCAAATGAGGTGTGCATAGTAGTGATGTAAGGATTCACTTAGGCATGTGGTTTCTTAAGGGACGTGCGCATCCTTGGAGGCTGACAAGCTGGTTGTGCATCTTAAGTGTGAAAGAACCAACATCGTAGCAGTCAGCTAGTGCTATGGTAAAGAGATGTGAGCATTACTTAGTACCTGGCATTTACAGTTCTACAAGAACAGCATCCTGTGTATTAGGATGGTGAAATTAAGTAAGCACTTAATGGTAAGAGAGAAGTAGCATTGTTTGTTCACACAAATGCATGCACGCATGTATGCATAAGAGAGTGAAAGAAACGGAAAACGGAGAGCATTCACAAGGTGAATATCTAGTCATGTTTTGTGATTGGCTTCTCCTGGTAGACTTGAGTTAGGATCGACCAAGTAAATCCTGCTCCCAGTATAAAATGGTATAGCAATGACAACAGGTCATTTGTTTTGACTGTCTTCAGACAGTGTGGCTTGTTAACCAATCGACTAAGTTTTTAGTTACACTGAAAAGTACTCATGCTTTTGTAAATACAGTAGCTATAAATCTATTCACATGTGATTGATTGTGAGTTCATGAAGGAGTCTGGGTTTTTGGTGGTGTGCATTTTTTTCATGACTGTTTTCACTTTTTGCTTTCTGATTATTTTCCTTTTCATTTCCTGAGGAAAGAACCTTTTTGAACTGTATTTATTGCAAAATGATCTCTTGCCACTACAGAGCTTTTCATTCACATCTGTGAGTTCAGGAACAGGAATAGATCTAACCTTACGGAATAGCTCTAACTTTACTTTGTATCAGAAGCTTCCTGCCAGACTCCCTCCTCCAACAAGGACATGCCCATCACATTTTGGAATTCCTTAGAGTGTCACTTCTTCTTCTTCTCAGTCTTCTCAATGATATTCTCATTTCAGGTAATGAAAATTTAAAACCACATAAAGTTCTAGTTGTAAGGATAGAAACTTTTCCATTTCCACCAGATGAGTTGCGTCAAGAAATATATAAGGAAGCAGCAATCATCAGTCACTGCACAATGTACAGTGACCTCATTCATACAAAGCACTTGACCTCTCACTTGTCTTGTGCTGATGCACTAATCTGTCTGATTTCTGGTTTCTCCTTGATGTGTTTGAAATGGACCAAAAAAGGAATTTGAAAGGGCAGCCTTGTGTGATGCCAGAAGGAACAAGAAGGCCACATATATGCAGTGCTGCTTGTATAGTGGACAAAGTCCCTGATTAGGATGAGGCTATCTGCACAGGTCAACTCTGGGTGGATGATCCATTCAACAACTGCATTGAGGAGGATCTTGTAGTACAGATTCAGGAAGAGGTGGGATGCCAATTTTTTCTTGCTTTTTCAACTTTCTAGACTCTCACCTGCTGGGATTCCAGCCCTCTCAACTTCACACTCTGTGGTGAATTAAGAGTGACCCAGCAGGACACTTTCGCCTATCCGAGCAGACCTTTGTCTCTAATGCAAGGTGGTAACCATAGGTCTTTCACCTCACCTTGTCAGCCCCTTCACCTGTGGACCTTTTTTGGGATGCAGCAAGAAGGACATGCCAGGCCCTCTGCACCAAAGGCTCTGACCTAAACTGCCGCCTTTCTTGCCTTGGTGAACTGCGTAAGTAAATCTGTAATTCAGAGGTGCAGTTTCAATTAAAACTGTAGCACCATCAAAGCTAAATCAAGTTTTCCTTAAGGTAAGAATGTCATTGAAATAAAATGTATTACTGGTTAACGCTGTAGCTTTTAGTAAGGCATTTAAGGTCTTAAGAGCAGAGCTGAATTGGAGTGTTACAACAGCTTGAAATGGTAATTACGTTATTCTTGTTAATGCCACTTTGTGTGGATTATTTACTTAATCTGTTATAGTTCTAGTTATAGTTCTAATTACAGTGCACATCTAGAGGAGTAACAGTAATTAAATTATTTGCATTTATACTGCTTTGTCTGGGTTTTTTGCTTAAACTATGATTTGTTATTATAGTGCTAATACAGTGCACAGCTAAAGATGAGCTCAATACAGAATTATTACATCTTAGCAAGGCATTACAACATCAAAAGGAAGACTCCAATATCCAGGTCACTAATTTGTTTCTAGAATAAGTACTCAGCTGCACATCTGTCGTAGATAATTGGTTATTCTATAGACTGGAATGTAAGATGATTATCATAGTATAAATATCCAGTAGGACATGTACAGTAAAACATTTTCTCGGTGCCAAAGAAAAGCTATTTTGGGTCAAGAAGAGATGAAAGAAGATTCAGTTTTTCAGACCCTTTTGGATGGTCAGATGTCATTCTTATGATGTTTCTTCAGTTGCCAAGTTTGCATTCTTTGGTTGTTTATTTTGCAAAATAATTAGCATTGTCTCCTGTCTTGATTTAGGCTGTAAACTGATGGCTTTAAGAGAAGCCATTTGCATATTGTTGTCGGAGTCACATCCCTCATCTCTAGGGACAGGGTTCCTGAGGTCGTGACCTTGACTTGATCAAGAAATGGCATAAAAGATCAGCCTTTCTCTAGGCACCTCACCTGATCTGCGGATAGAATTCCCTATTTTCATTTAGATATTGTGTGCTTGGTTATGAGTTGTTGCCTGTTATTTGACTTTGATTTTGCCTCTCCTCTGTGTTACTGTTGCTATGGTTCATTTTTTATTTTCTTTTGTTTTGGACTTTTGCCACTTCTCTCAGTTTACTCGCAAAGTCAGCTCTACTGTTTTCCTACTGAGTCAGCACATCTCCAGAGTTCATTGCTTCCTTGAACACAGGGCTATCAGGATTGACTCTGGACCAGGCAGCGTTGTACTGAATTAAGTGAATTTTGAGACTAACAAGCTCTCTTAAGCAGATCTTTGTATTCTTTGTTGTTGTTCTTAGTCCACGGTTTCTCTCTTGGCAGTGACTATGCACATAACTTATGATCAACAACATCTGTCCATCAGAACAAGCTCCACAGTGTTATCACTTAGTATTAATGATCTGGACTCAAATAGTTTACACAGACTAGCAATATGAATAAACACAACAAGCAGGTGTTGCAATTAGTCTATAGGACAAATGCAACAAACATCCTTTATAAACCAATTTAATTGCCAGTATCATATACTTTGTCACACTAACAAAGGGAAAAATCATTTCTCCTAACCAAGAGCCTTGGATGTACAGTAAGTATTACATTTTAGTCGTCAAATCAAGGAATTCGGCATTCTGTTTAGGCAATTAATTAGTCTGAAGAATGGTAGCATTCATGAAAAAATAACACACTCCAACTGCAATCAGAGGAGTATTGTGTACATGACAAGGTATAAGGGCAAAAGAAAGAGCATTTAGGCATCTATCCATGGTGTTTCTCTGCTTAACAAACACTTATGTAAAAGTTATGTAAAATCAGTCAAAAGAGCTACACACTTAGCCCTCTTGCTCTCCATAGATGACATAAGGAGGTTTAAGGGTGCAGAACTGTCCTCAGAACCCATGTTAATCACCTGGCATGCGTACTGACAGAAATTTTCAACATACTCCTGACACAAGATGACTCCCCACCTTTTATAAGACTGTCTTCATCATCTTAACCATAGTGACATGCCTTAAGCACTACTTACTGCATGGTAGGATTGTTATCATAAAGTGCTTTGAGAGACCAGTCACTGGGCAAATTAAAGGCACTATTCTAGACACAATGGACCCATACCATTTGCATACAAGCAAACCCACAGATGATACAATCTCCATTGCCATGTAAACTTCCCATCTAAAAAGAATACATATGCAATACTTCTATTTGGCATCTTCTGCTCACCTTGTAACACCATTAATTCCAGAGTATAGACCAGGGGTACTCAACTTCAGTCCTGGAAGTCCACAGTGGGTGCAGGTTTCATAATTAGAACCCAGGTCTAGAACATAATGAAACTTAGTATCTAATTATATGATTTGTTATTGCTTTCATTCTTTCAAGGTAAATCTTTAAAAGTATGTTTACTCTGCCAGTTTTTTTATCTAAAGTTGGATATCAAGAAGTATACATTATTTTATCTAGTATTGTTCATTTAATTCTGATAATGTATGATTTTGTACAACTGTTGTTGTTTTGCACATTGCCAGTGTCCATGTCTTTCTTTTCTTGCACAATTCTATTTTTTTTACGTAATTCTTACCCCCTGAGAGCTAACTCAACAAAATTTTGTTATTTCATGCACCTATTGTGGCTTGTGATGGTTATTTATAAATCATGTTTCGTTGGCTGGTCTCCATGTCCCTGTAAAACCAGATGGCTCAGTGACATATTTTTGTGCCCCCCAATTATTCCTTGATATTTACTTTTGTGTCTGCTGAAACTTGACAGTCGATAATGAAGTTTCCACCTTGATGTTACATGCCAGCCTTAACGACATTCATTTTCAAGAATCCAATTGCTTGTGTGACATCTTCTCAGCATTGCTGAAACATGTTAGTCATGTGGCATATAGTCATAAAATAATGTAATGAAAGTTTTATTGTTGGCTTCTTTGAATATCCCAGTAATAATAGTCACCAGTCTGAGTTTGAAAGAATTCAAATAAGTATTTTTTGTGTCATTAATTTAATTGAAAATGTCTGTTTTGAAATGGTAATCAAGATTAGGGAATAAGATATCAGACAAAAGGTCACTTAGTATTGTTATTCATACTATATTACCTTAACAAGACATGAAGCACCGTTGACATATGCTTAGCCTACAGGGTTGCCTGGCAGACTGGAAGAACATTTTAATTTAGACCACAGAAGTTAATCAGGCTATTACCTCTGCGCAAGATGTCTAAAATAAGGGAAAACGTATGCTTTGCAATGCTAATTACCTGACTTAGGTGGACTGTGAATGTTTAGATGACAGCAGTGATTACTGGAGCTATTGTAAAGTAGCAATGTAATAAACAGTGAAAACATGTAGATTTGAAACTTTTATGACAGAGCAACAGTGAACATTAAAAAAAAAACAAATCAGGGAAACAATTTTATTTTGTGTTGTTACAAATTTAATTTTCAGGTGAATGTAAGGCATTGTCCACCAATTTTGTGTTGTTTTAAAAATGATGATAATCATATTTTTTCAGAGCTTTTGCAGTTGTAGAAGAATATTGTATTGTCCTACACATTTCCCATCCGTTTTATTAAGTGCTGCATTTTTGTACAATGTTTACTTCATCAGAACTACAGCCCACAGTGTCTTTAACAATCTTGACTTCAACTGATAATGATTCTCCTCTGCACTCAAATAAAATGTTGCTTACTTGAGCTAAGGCACAACATAAATTGACTGCTCAGCACAATGGCCTAGCAGAAAAATATTTAAACTCTGTAAAACTCACCAGGTTACAATATCAGCAATGGCTAGCAATGCCAGAATGGCAGTAGAGCAGGATTTTGCAGTTAAGATGATAAAGTGTGTGTTTTCATACTGGAAGCAGAGGTGTTTTAAAACCGGTGTTTGATGAGCAGCCCATGCACCTAAGGAGGTTTACAGGTTTACTTGCTTATGTCTAAGATGCAAGTTTGTTGTAGCTTTCTTGTGTGCTGCAGCATCTCTTGGCTGGGTGTCCTGCCTATACAATGCATTGAAATTAACTTAGCCTTACTAGACCATTCTGAAATTTGAATCAATACTTGCAAAACAGCATATCAAAGCTAGAAGATATCAAGGAAAATTATTTTCAAGTTGGGATCAGAGTAAGTGATAATATAGCTGTGATGGAAGAGGTCTGAAGCAATACACGTTCATGTCACAGTAGCCTCCAGAGACTTCGAGTAGCAGTACAACCTGGAACACAGGACACTGTGAAGGGATTAGAAAAATGGCGTGTCTGTTATAACTTTTGAATGTATATCAACTCCAAATTAAAGAAAAGATTATTCCAATTTTCTCTCTGCACTCCTGGGATTAATATATGATGTGTGTGGAACAGTCTGTTTATTATAGCTGCTCTCGCTGACAGATTTACATACAAAAAATGCAACCATACAGTGGATGGGTTACAGGCAGACTAGGGTGCCCTAATTACTGTCAATTCCATAGTTCAGAATTATAAATTCCTAGCTAAATAAAATCCTTTCCTTAAGCCACTGGATACACTGAAGACAACTTGGATAAACTTGTTAACAATGCAGCATCTTAATTTTGCACAGATTTAAAAAAGTACTTCTTACAAACACCCCCAAAAAGTAAAAAAGAACATGTGCTTTGCTTTAGGGCTCCTTGTAGTTTTTAGTAATTGTCACCATTCTAACTACAAGGAATCTGTAGTTAACAATATTGATACCCATCCAAGTTTTGATTTTAAAATTATTATCTTTTTGGTAACCTATTTTTCTCTGACTTATGTCCATGATCCATACAATATAAGAGGCCATTTAAAAAATCAGGTTTTGCTACTTATTCCATATCAGTTTTTTATAAAAAATGTTTCTTAAATATACAGAGATCACAACTGAACCTCAAAATAAACTCAACTCTTTCACTGTAGGTTATTAAATAAATTATCTGTTACACAGAAAATAACAGATACAAAGCTAACACTCTCTCACTAAAGCATCCCAAAAGTCTATTATATATCTGCTTGTTAGGGAAAAAAGCAGTTCTGATTAAGGACATTTTTATCTTAAAGAATTAAACTTTATTTAAATTTTCACTTGACTTAAACATAATGTAAACTGTTCTTCTAGTTGAGACCAGAGCTGATGGATTTATATTTTCTTCATAAATCACAGCCCATTATCTTTTAGGAGAAAGTAATCTAGCCACTGAGGCGGTGACAAATCAGCCCAACTTGGTGCCGGTTTCAAGCGTACACAAACAGAGAGGGTTAGGGTCAGGAAGGACATCCACCTTAGCCAAAACCTTAATGACAGAATACAATCTCATGGGCAAAAGAGTGATGAGAATACAAAGTACAAGGGGACAGAAGGCAAGGGAAACCAGAGTGGAGGTAGATATATAAAGAAAAAGAAGATCTGAAGGAAAAATGTTTGACTGAGGAGGAGGTGCAGGACCAAGCTGTATGGAGAATGTTAATTGAGCACAGGAGTGGGAAAAGATGAAGAAGATTATCCTTTATGAGAAACTGTTAATTTCAACTACAAATGTATTGTTATAAACTTATAGATCTTGTGGAACATTTTCCTCAGTCTTAATCTAACTTAACAACATTCTTTCTGAATTTGCAAATTTTGATAAAATAATCTTGATGGGCACCTTAAATATTTGCACAGATATTCAAAAAAATTACAGACATTAGTATACTATATTACCTGACAGCCACACTTCACACATACTGACTTACATGTGCCCTGTATTTCCCTTTTTATCCAATATTTTCTGTTAACCTGCTCAAGTTACACTTTGTATTGTAAATATTCATGCTGTTGTGACTATAATAACATCCCATACTAATCATTTGACTATTCTAATACTGAGTCCTCTCACAAGTTACTACTTATTAAAATAATCTCCTTTCTTATTGTAACATGTGATGTTCTTCTCTCCCTCATCATCATTTCATTAACGCTTTTATTCTTGCGAAATTTTTACAAGCACAATTTGCTAGTAACTTAATAAATTTAGATTCATCTCAGGACAGGATTTTCTTTGACTGATTTCTAAAATAACATCAACCACTTGTCACTTGAACATCTTTTGAACAAGACAGTTGAAACAAAAACATGGAGGCCTTTGAGCTCATTTTTCTCCGTTTGTGTCATGTTGATTGTAAAAATGGTGATTGCATATGGCTGTGCAGCTTATGTCAATGTTGTGTGCGCTGATGTATGGCGGTCTTTCTGAGCATAACTTGCTGTCAGGTCCTACATTTGTCATAATCTCTCTATTCTCTCCTGGAACAAATTTTTGGGAAAATGAAAGAACAAAGAAATGTACTCAGAAACAGAGCAACAACAAGGAATAAACAAAACATTTTTGGAAATGGGTGGCACTGTTTTAGGTGACTGACGTAGTAGTTTAAGCTTTAGTTTAGGTTGGATATTGGTTTGATTGTGACTTTAAGCCTCTTTCTGCTTCTACTGACACATCTGGTTTCAACAGAATTTTTTTTTTCATTTACCTGTGCATCTGTTTCTGTCTAATTTTTATTTAGCAGCCAACATAACCTCAGTCACTGAGAAAATTAATACAATAGAGGCAATCATTAAATTCTTAGATCATAGCAACTTTAAAAAGTTACACATTCATCTATTATAAACCTTTTTCATTCAGTACAGGGTGATGGGAAGCTGCTGGTTATCACATAAGTACTGCGTGAAGGACAGGGCTTCAGGCAAACAAGAGACATACTCACCTGCCTATTCTCACACATTCGAAATTAAAGCTACCATTTACTAACATCTAAACAGTTTTAGGATATTGGGGAAAATAATCCCACACAGACAGAGAACATGAAAATTCCACAACGTCAGTATAGAAGTTGGTATTCAAACTTAATACTCTAAAGCTGTGAGACAGAAATGGATAATACTATGCCACCTATAATAGCTGTACAGCCAAAATGTTACATCATTATGCTTTACTTCCTTCAGGCATAGGATTAAACTTTTCTTTTTTAAATACATTTTAATTAGCTGGCAATATCACAAATTCATTCAAAGTGGACACTGTTAGAATTTAAATAAAGAATGAAATTTCAGTCAAAATGTTGATAAAGACTATATATGAATTTAAAATATTCACCATTTCTTTCTTTGAATTTTGATACCTCTTAACTCGGATTAAATCTGAGTGAATTTCCATGAAATATTGAAGTATTTTTGACACTGATCTAAACTTCATTTTAGAACATTAGAACAATCTACACGAGAACAGGCCATTCAGCCCATCAAAGCTTGCCAGTCCTATCCTCTTAATTCTTCCAAAGTGATATTCAGTCTAGTTTTGAAACAAGTTTCCAACCAAGACCCTGTGTTCTTGTTAAACCCTTTGCAAAATAACCACCTTAGTCCACCACACTAATTTCCTTCAAAATTATAAACACTTTAATTATGTCAACTCTTTTAATGTACTTTTGCTTAAACTGAAAAAGCTCTTTTAATCTTTCTCATAACTCATCACCTGTAGCCCTAAAACTGACCCCTGAGGGATACAACTCTTAATATCACCCAATTCTCATACCATAACCCTCTGCTTCCTGTGTTTGAGCCAATTTCGCACCCATCTAAACACTATAACCTGAACTCCAACTTACTTTAGTTTGATTCCTAACCTCTCATGTGATACCTTATCAAATTCTTACTGAAAGTCAAGATAAATAATATTGTATTCACCACTTTGATTGTATCCATTTGTTGCTTCCTCACAGAATTTGTAGAATGTGTGTTAATAATATATGCTGACTGTTCAGTAAAACACCTGCTCTTGCCATGTGTTACTCAGTCTTATCCTTAATAATTCCTTCCATTAGTTTTCCTGTGATTCACATTAAGCTTTTTGAAATATAGTTGCCTGGATCTGCCCAATCATCCCTTTTATATAATGGGATACTTGTTGCTATTATCCAGTCCTTTGAAATTTCCTGAGTGTGCAGTGACTTACTAAAATTAATACACCAAGGGTTTATAGATTTATATATGTACTTCTAACCTCCTTAAGAACTGTAGGGTAAATATTTTCTGGTCCTGCTGACTTGTTTGATTTCACTCTATTTAATCAGAGCAGTAATTCTCCCTCTACAATTTCCAAATAACTCAGTCCTTTTACTGTAGGGAGTTATCCAGTTCCTCAAATGTGAAGAGATCAGAAAATTTTGCAAACAAGTTTAACAACTTTAGAGCATTCACTATTTCACTATCTGCATATTCTAATTCCCTTTTACTGTTCCTGATATACTTCACTGAAAGAATCACTTTGGGTCATTTTTTGCCTTACCTGACATATTCCTCTCTAACTGCATTTCATCCTCCCTAAAATCCTTCTTAATGGTTTACGTTATATTCTCATATGCCCTATGATTTACATTGTATTTATTAGTCTTATACTCCTTATACAGTCATTTTTCCTTTGCACCTTTTTTCAATTCCTTATTAACCCATGTCACACACGTGAGGACCCACTTTCACAATTGGCGTATGTCGGCAGGATTGTTTTTCGAAAGTTTAAAAGATGTCAGAAGAACAGGACCTTAATACAGTCTTGAGTACCATCATGGGTGATCTCCGCACCTTAAATATCCAGATTGGCGAAACGCAGACCCAACTAGTGGAAGCCGAGGCTTAATCCATCGCTGGTGTACGGATGGAGGTCGCGGGGTCACAACCCATTCAGTTAACGACACTGACTGGATCGGATGACATTGAGACATATTTTTTGATTTTTGAGCGTACCGCTAAGTGGAACGCATGGCCGAGGTCAGAATGGGCGAACCAACTGGCTCACTTTCTGAAGGGGACGGCGCAGAGGGCTTACTATGACTTAACTGAGGAGCAGGCTGCTGACTATAATGCTCTAAAAATTGAGGTTTTCAAATGCTACGGCGTATCTCCGGAGCAGCAAGCGAGAGAATGGAGGGAGTGGCAATTTGATCCCGAGAGGCCATTAAGAACCCAGGGCTTTGAAGCTGGGGAAAGGTCTGTCACTGGCTAAGGCCAGATATAAATACCTCCCATAAAATGGCCAAACTCCTGGCGTGTGAGACCTTTGTGCATGCCCTCCCTGACCATATCGCCCAGCAAGTCCGAAAGCATAATTTCGAGGATATAGATTCCTTAATTCAAATCGCAGAGTGTCATTGGGCGGCCTGTAAATCAGGGCTGTCGGAACGGTTTTCTTTCCAAACCCAACGAGTACGTGGGGCAGCCCCTGAGCCCACCCGACAAACTCCCGAACCTGCCGTCCGTAAAAGGGACATACCAGCCGGTCTTCCTCGCTGTTTCAAGTGTGGGGAGATTGGACATCTGTCTCCCAACTGCCATTACGAGCCTATGGATTGTTCATTAGGAAAGGGAGAAAGGTATTGTGCCACAGCTAATACAAAAAATATCGCACGGGAATTGGTAGGGATATTCGCTCATGTTGGGATCCCCAAAGAGGTTTTAACGGTCCAAGGGACTCCCTTCACTTCGGAAACGTTCAGGGAAGTCGCCAAATTACTCAGAATAAAACATCTGAAAACATCTGTCTACCATCCCCAAACTGATGAGCTGGTAGAACATTTTAATCAAACGTTAAAACAGATGTTATGCAAAGTAGTTAACGAGGATGGAAGAAACTGGGACTTCTTCTCATTTTATTTGCTTATCGGGAAGTTCCTCAGACCTCTACGGGGTTTTCTCCTTTTGAACTGTTGTATGGAAGACAACCCAGAGGACTTTTGGATATGCTAAAAGAAGGGTTGGGAAGAGGAGGTCCTCCCTACTTCAAACATTCTTGAATATATCGCGCAATTACGCGATAGATTGGAGAAAATCAGACCTATTCTAAAAGAGAATTTGGAAAAAGCACAAGCAGCGCAGTCATGTTATTACAATAGAAATACCACCATTCAGGAATTTGTCCCGGGTGATCGTGTTATGGTATTAGTCCCAACTTCTCATTCAAAATTGTTAGCACATTGGCAAGACCCGTATGAAATTAAGGAAAGGAAAGGACTCGTCAACTATTTGGTTAAACAACCTAATCGTCGACCGAGTGAGCGTGTTTATAATATTAATTTGCTGAAACCATGGAAGGATAGAGATCTTGATCTCCCTTCTGGACAGCCTAGTTCGCTTTTTATGTCCTGTGCCCATCTTAATTTTGGTCCCAATTTGACGTATGAACAACGAAAAGATATCGAAAGGGCTATCTTGTCTGTACCCAAAGTTGTGGATGAAATACCGGGACAAACTACGCTGATTGTTCATGATATCATTACTGACCCTGGAGTGATTGTCAGAGAAAGACCCTATAGGCTCCCGGAAGCAAAGAAAGCGGAAGTAGAGTTGGAGATTAAGCGAATGCTAGAATTAGGGGTTATTGAAGAAAGTTATAGCCCTTGGTCTAGTCCAATTGTCTTGGTTTCTAAACCTGATGGGTCATGGAGGTTCTGTAATGACTTTCCTCGAATTAATCAGGTCTCTAAATTTGATGCGTATCCCATGCTGCGATGATTTACTCGATCGGCTGGGGAACGCCCAATTCCTAACTACTCTTGACATGACAAAAGGGTATTGGCAAATTCCCTTAACGGATTCCACTAAAGAAAAAAACTCTTTTAGTACACCCAGTGGAGATTGGCAATACAGGGTTCTTCCTCTTGGTTTGCACGGGGCACCAGCTACTTTTCAAAGTCTGGTAGACACACTGCTGCGGCCTCACAATTCCTATTGTGCTGCCTACCTGGATGACGTAGTCATTTATTCCGGCATATGGAAGGATCATGTATGGCAGGTTCAAACAATACTCACCACGCTGGGGTCAGCAGGGCTTCGTATTAATCCGAAGAGATTAAAGAAAGCCAAATATTTGGGCTACCTGGTGGGTGGGCATGTTGTTAAACCACAATGTAATAAAATTGATGCCATCCTGAATTGGCCTTGTCCGATAAATAAGTGGCAAGTACAAGCATTTTTGGGATTGGCGGGTTACTATCGACGCTTTGTACCGCATTTTTCTGAAATTGGTACGCCCTTATCAAATTTAACAAGGAAACGAGCACCTTTAAAAGTAGTATGGGATGATTCGGTTGATAAGGCATTCA
The DNA here is from genome assembly GCF_900747795.2 of Erpetoichthys calabaricus. NCBI lineage: Eukaryota > Metazoa > Chordata > Cladistia > Polypteriformes > Polypteridae > Erpetoichthys > Erpetoichthys calabaricus. The sequence goes on from NC_041394.2 coordinate 169,350,136, forward strand.
GTGACTTAAAATTGGCCCTTACATCAACACCTTTATTGAAATCTCCTAACTTTTCTATTCCTTTTATTCTCCAGACCGACGCATCGGCCACAGGATTGGGTGCCGTGCTGAGCCAATGCGTCGACGGTGCTGAACACCCCGTTATGTATCTCAGCCAGAAACTGTTGGACTGGGAGACCAAGTATGCTGCGGTGGAGCAAGAAGCCTTGGTGATTAAGTGGGCTATCACGTCATTGAGGTACTACCTATTGGGGCGTGAATTTACTCTGGTGATGGATCATGCCGCTTTACAGTGGATGTCTCTTCATCGGGAGTCTAATTCTCGCATCACTAGGTGGTTTTTAGATCTTCACCTTTATCATTTTAGTGTCACTTATCATAGAGGTTCCTTACAGGCCAACGCAGATGCTCTCTCTGTATCCACAACCTCTCGGTGCAGGTCGCCTGTAGTGGCCGCATGCAGTGGTATGCCATGAGGTCAGGGTGGTGAGTTCTCAAGCGTGACACTAATCCCCTCTCTTTCCCAATCATACATGGTGCGCCATCAGTAGCAATGGAAACAACATGCTTCAGGTCTATCGCTCTGTCTCTAAGCATCTGTGTCACTGCTTCATAGATATCATCCCCCCTTGTGTGTCCATGGAGGTTTGTGAGACCCAAAACATCTTCATGAAATTCTCCCTTTTCTTCATCAAAAAATCTGACAAAGACCATGAGTTGTGCATTGTCCGTGATATCTGTGGATTCATCCACAGCCAATGAAATGAATTTGGCTTTTTTTATAGCAGAACTAAGTTGTTCAAGCAAATCATCAGCGAGTATTTCAGCTCGTCTTGCAGCAGTGGAATCAGAACAGGGTATTTGGTTTATTTTCTGGATTATTTCATCCTTTTGAGTCCCTTCAAACAGAGCAGTCACCACTTCACTCATACACTCTTTGACTACTTCAGCATCAGAGAAGGGTTTCTTGTTTTTTCCCAGGACCCATGCTACTCTAAGTGAGGCTTCTGTTGCCCGCTCCTGTTGTGTGGCTGATCTAACTATTACACTGCTTGTAGCTTCATATGATGATTTCAGCTGGTTTATTTTTATGGTCCTTACCTCTGAGTTCTGAGGGTAATTTTGTTCGAAATGTGCATGCTTGGTTTCATAATGGCGTTTCACATTACCACTTTTGATTATTGCTACCGTCTCGTTGCAGATTAAACACATTGGTTTTCTGCTTCCCACGGGGAGCACGAACGCATATTTTTCTGTCCACTCACTCTTAAATTCGCGGTTTTCAAAATCAACTTTTCTTTTCTTATCAATGTACTGTCTTGAGCCAGCCATCTTCACTTTCAGTCAGCAAAAAAAAAATTCAGTTATCGAAATTTGCACTGCCTGCGAGTGATGAGACTGCCTGTTCGCCGGCCTGACCCAGAGCACGTGACCGGTACATAAATCTGGCTGCAGTGAATGAGCGAGCGAGTATTGGGGGGGGGGGGGGGGCGGGGAGTAGTGGGAACGATACTGTTACAACTGGTGTGATTGGACATAGATGAAGCAACCAAACCGAGTAGAAACCTCAAAGATATATCGCGCGGAATCACAATTGCACACTTCATTGAGAACTCATTTGGATCATGATTACATTTGCATGTTTGTTTTGGCGTCGGTCCAGATTTAACCGTATTTGGGTCCGGATGTGGACCGGAGTCCGCCTATTGAGTACCCTGGATATACAGTATATATAGTTATCTACTGTATAGTCTGTCCGAAAGAGATGTTCTTCATTAAAACAAAAAATCAAAACTACTGAAATCATTACACAAAGAAGTAACAGTTGAACGTCAGAAAACAGTTTAAAAATCTACAACATACTTGATGCTAGACTACTGGGGTCAGTTGCAGAAAAATTGTAAAATTGCCTAATAACTACAAAATACCTTTTGTCATTCAAAGTTCTGGGCTTAACTAGAATAGATCAAAATTGGAAATCATATAATCACTGCCTACTAAAGCATTAAAGATTCAGTATTGTTGTTACTGCAGGCAGCCATGATAGATGGCTCATTTAAATCGTGCTATTAGTCTAGTGTATTAAAGAGTCATGAGGCAGCACTTTCCAGTATATTAACCAACACATCGTAAATAAAAAACAACACATAAACACAATATACAAAATGTGTAAACCATATATTATATACATTGAGAATGTACTTAACATTAAGCAAGTCTTAAGTTAATTCTGAAAAGGAAAAAGTCAAATGCAGCATATGGAATAGATGCTTTGGTTTTAATATCTCAATACTTTTTTAATAACTATGAATTACAAATATAAACCATAGCAATTATTACACCCATGTCCACACCCCTAATACTTTTTAATCCATACAGTTAGATGGTACAGCAACACAATTTGAAAAACTCTAATTTTATGTATCTGGCGTGCTACTGTTTATTAGGAATTAGTAATGTTAAAAGTTCCATCCATCCATTTGCCATACTTAAATTTATAGACTGCCAGTAAAATGATGTGATGTTCATAATAGTATTTAGATATCAATAAATCTATTGCTGAAACCCCACCCCCACCCCCGACAACCAAAATACATGATAGAAAAAGAGGTACAATTCAAATTAGATCTGACTTGAATAACATTCACCTGAACAACACATAAAGGTAGCAAAAATGAAGAAATTATATTAGAATTGTTATCCATGAAAATATTTATATTCATCCAATGCCAAACCAATAATTCAGCTCAGAATCGCGGGAAGCCAAAGCTTATTAAAAAGCATTAATTTTTCTGCAGTTTTTGTCTTGTAGTTTATGACAAGGACAGGGGGAATTTTAATAATTTCAGTGTTAATATTATATGCATTTTAGTCCATGTAAAGTAAGTCCTGCAATATACTTAAACACCTACTTTTATTTTAACAAATCAGCTTATTTCTTTACAAAAGATGATAAATATTATGTATAGACAATAGTTTTTAGTGATAGGCAGCTGGGACATTTCATCAGCCAAGTTAATTGCATGTGGTATATACTAGTCTGCAGCTGTCAACTAACCACAACATTATCTCTAATTAGTATGCTACTTCATTACAGTTAACCTACAGAGATTGGAAATGGATTAAAGGCAAACTCTTTTTATTCTTCTTGAATCCAAAACTCTTGTACTTTGCTAAGCAAAACACAGTCACCTTTGATCTTTTAAAAACAGTGCCGTGGAGCTGCATCAGGCAAATAGCCTGCCCTCAGCATTCACATAGAAGTCTTTGCAATTATATATGCCTGAAAAGGAGATGCAACAGAGAGGAAATGTTCACTCAATACATGTACACACAGAAGAGAGCACAGTGGGTGGCAGTTATCATACATTTATGAAACAATAAATTCCAAGTAGCTGCCCCACTTAATGCATTTAAAAACTCCTGGGTTTGGGGAAATAGCAACCAAACATGTGAAAAGATATGCAGCTGATATACATTCTGTGTGGGGAAGAACCACAACTGTTTTTGCAATGTTTTAAACTTTTTCATAGATTTTTTTGTGCAGTATGGTGAGTGTCCTGCACATAAAAGTAAATGTAAATAAGAATATTACAAAGAGACATACTTTAATGCACCAATACAGCCTGTTACTAAATATTATAAGCAAGATGTACGTTAGAATATTTGTGTATTTTAATAAGAATTTTTGTTTTAAGTTGTCTTGCAGTAACTTACTAAAATATTTTGGTAATTAGTTTAAACAGAAAGTGTAAAGACTCTGTTGTCCAGAATTATTTTGTTTTAGGAATGATGTGCAGGTTTACTGGCTGCATGAGCAAGCAGCAGGATGGAATTGGAAATGGAATCAGGAAATGGTTGTGGTAATGTGAGACTAGTCAAGGTCAAAATCATGGAATCAAGATTTAAGTAAACTGAGTCCAGAATGTGAAACAATAATTGTAGTCAAGATTTAAATCAAAAAGTAGGAATATACACTCAAATTGAGCCAAAACACAAGTTGACGATAGAGATCAGATGTACAGAAAACAGTTTATAAATAGAAATCAATTTCAGATTTAAAAGAAACAACACTAGACTTTTTAAGTTGTATGCACAACGTTGGACAACCAGGAAGTATGTGATGCTGATCTAGTAAATGTGATGCTGATCTTCATATGCTTTACAAGACTACAAGACAAACCAGGCTGTATGGCATGGATTGCCATACTCTGTATACTTTTGCTTATGACAATAGCATTTGGGGTGATGTATAAAGATTAAAGAAAATTAGCCTACTTCTCTGCTTGCATTTTTTCTCTGTTCAACCACTTGGGCTGGCAACCAAGTTTCTTTTCTGACTAGGTCAATCAGGGGTGAGAAGGGATTGTTAAGTCTGAAGGAAGTACAGATAGAGCATAGTGGGTCATGGTCATGGGTGCACATACATTGCAACTGGGAACTGTATATCATTAAAAGTTGTTAGGTATAAGAATAGGTAAATGAAAGTGCCAACAGAGGTGTGACATAATAACTGTGGATCTATTTGAAAGAGAATCTGCAAGATCAATAAGGGAAGTTATGTTTTAAGGAGAGTTTAATCCAAAGCCTTTCTTTGATAAAACATGTACCTTAACGATTCTCTCCATATTCATTTAAATAACATAACCTCCCTAAATTTTGAGGGATCCAGAGTAAAATGATGATTAAGGCATCTGTTGCAGACTTGTCAGTGCTGGATCAGACCATGATGATGAAGTCAGGAGGTGAGTTTTCAGGAGAAACACTTTTTTAGCAGTTACAATCTATGAACTTTTATGCAAAGGATGGGCTCTTGGAAGGTAACCTTCACAGCCTACACAAGGTCCACAAGAGCCTGTTACTGGAGGAAAATCTCTGATCTAGTCGATTAAGCATGTCACTACCATTCTTACTTGAACATAAGAATTATTAAACTGATGGAAGGATATCATCATATCAGTGCATTTTATTTGTAATAATTATACACTGCTCTGAAATATTTACTAGAATAATTGGAATAAATTGTTAAAAGTAAGTCAGTCAAAACCATTGTCCTGTAAAGGAAAGAAAAAATAAAAACAACACACTCTTTTATAAATGATTATAAATTGCCGTGAAAATAAGATAATAAAGACATAAATGTTTTTTTTTAACTATGTCATGTTTCATCATTGAATCTTTTCCTCATAGTTTCTATAACTCAGGTTTTGATTTTGAGCTCAGTCATTATATGAAGTGTACATGTTTTCTAAATTTGCATGGGTTTTCTCAGAGGTCTGTCCTTTTTCTCTGTCCCAATATATCAAAGACAAACCTACTTTATTAGGTTATTCAGGGAGCCTAAACAGTTCAGAATGTGTGAATAGTGAAGAATATTGTAGGGCATAGCAGTAAACATCTTCTTAGTGCTACTGGAACAGGTTCTATCTCCACATTCTGCAATGTCAAGGAAAGGCAGGATCAATGTGTTAGTGACACCTTTCAGTTTATACAAAGTAGCATTTGCCAAGTTGGTCTACATACATACCTTTCAACCTAATTCTTTTTTAACTACTAGTGGTCCTTTTGTCACATAAATTTTGAATGCAACAACTTAGTAAGGCTTGGCTCCTGCTGCCCTCAGCCTTGCAAATATTTTGTAATATTTTCTGTTATTTTCCTCAAATTTTAAATTTAAATTTTTAACTAAAGAATTCTTATTTATTTCATTGAATTTGATATAATGTGTCATATATCAAATTACCATTTACTTTAATCATTGTAGCCAAATAAAGAATTTCATTTGACTTTTTCACGGTCAAAGCTACATAGAACAATTGAGCAAAGAGGTACCACAAAGTCCGGTAATATTTGTTCTGTGGAAGGTAGCCACAGTATTTTGAAGAGAAAAAAAAAAGAAAGCAGAGCAATATGTGGAAAGTATCAAAAACAAGAGTTTACAGATGGAGCTGAGTAACATCATGATCTTCACCCAGAGCTGAGCAGGACTGCCTGAGTACACTGAATATGAAAACGTCACCAATGAACCCTTACATATGCTCCTTCCACGTGTAGAAAATAAGCCAGCAGTATGATGCTCCTGTTTCAAAGAAGTGCAAAGTCCTTGTGGAGAAATAAAAGTTATTTCGAATATTGTTTCTGGCCTCACATGTGGTTAGCACTGCTACACACAGACCCAGAGACTAGTGTTTAATTTGTGAAGTGTGTGCGTTCTACATGTTCTGCATTTCCTGTTACAGGTGTGGGAACACTGGTATATGCATGTTGTTGCTGCTCCTCCATGTTAACAACACTTTTCATTAAAGCTTAAGTGAAAGAAGTGCAAAAGGTGCAAGGTTAATGCAAACCTTGCACCTTTTGCACTTCTTTCAGTTAATCTTACTTATGTACAGTTCAAGGATGCAACTGATCACTTTTTTTTATTGAATTTGGATTTATTTTATGGACTTTGCCTTGACTGAGTTCACTGCCTCAGGGACAACTGATTTGAATCTTTTTGTCGTTCATAGAACGAAACTTTCTTTTGATTGCCTGCTCCTGCCTAATGCCTGATTTGTGAACATTTTTCTTTGCATCATGGAAATGTAGAAACTGGGAATATTCTGTCTTCTTAATAAAAATGGATATTCTAAAATGGTGTTGATTCCTTCTATAAGTGTTTCAATTGGAGAAATTATCTAATGTTCACACCCAGTTTATATATGCAAGGTTATATGTTGGAACCTCAGAATTCTGGTAATTATCTTCATGTGCAACTTATAGCATCTTCTTCTTTTTAATGGATCAATCCTACAGTGGCATTAGTCTATGCTTCTACTGGATTCTTGCTATGTTGCTATCGCCGCTCATTTGTGCCACCCCTCCCGTCTCACCTTCTTTGCTGTGCTGTGCTGCTTAACACTAGAATTACCAGAGCCTACGAAAAAACTCGTAGATCCGGCCCACCTTAAATCGCTTCTTAAAACCATTCTCACCTTTCCGACAGCGTCTTTTGTCATCTAAATGTACTGATAAAGACATGCTGAAAGCAGCCGGCTATTCAATCCCCTCCCCCCCCCCCCCCCCCCCCCACCAACTTAGAACATACATGAACTTCTCCCAGCTCATGTCTTGATTGATTATCTGGGAGTGAAGTGCAGTTTTAGAGTGGAAAGAAAAAATCGTTATTTGGAACACACGCATTTCATGTGTGTTGCGTTTCTACAGTAATCTGTGTAAACACATTTTTAAAACAGAAACGTTTTTTATATTCTAGTAACAAATGACAAAATGTAGGCATGAACTATATAATGTATTAAGTCTGAAGTCTAAATATCAAAGAAACACTTTCACAAAAGGTACAAAAAAAAAAGCCGCTGCCAAAAAAAGCCGCCTTAGTGTGCGACATTGACACTCATTTACTATAACTGCTGCCATGGCGCAACAGTATCAGTTGCTGCCCAGCAATCTGAAGGTCACGAGTTCGATCCTGCATAACTCCCTTTTGAGAAGTGTTCTTATTTTTACTCTTTTAGAATAAAAAGATACATTTGATTTCAGTCTGTAACAGTCGGTGTAATTTATGATATTTGCAAAGGTTAGCTTTGTTTTTTGTTTTTTTTAATTCACTTTTCATTCTCTGTCGCGTTCAGGATCCTTCCCTACCCCACCTGACACTGCTGTTTTCACATAAAGACGCGCTATAGCTCTGCAGTGTATCACGATACATACGACCACGTGTTTTTTTTCCCACAATCTTGCCAGTCTCTACATGTTGCTGTATGCTGTTTCTTTTGTACTCCAGGACATGCAGAGGAAAGCATAGTAAAGAGTAGTAACTTCAGCGCTATATGCAATCATCAGACACTCCCCATCTGACACTGCTGTTTTCACATAAAGACACGTTATAGCTCTGCAGCGTACTTGTGACTGCATTCTCATACCAATGCTTGCGAACTGAAGTGTCTGCATGCACTTTTCGTGGCATTACACGTGTATTTTTTGAGCATGCCCATGTAGCTCAAACACAGGAACGTATGTTGATGTAAAAGTATAACAAAACAAGTGCACATTTATTCAAGACTATAACCGAAGAAAAAAGAAAGCAAGTTACAGTAGACGGTTGATATGACAGCTTGCGTGGTGCAATGCTAAGAATTGCTGATTTCCATTCCGTGCTATATAACTGTTAACATTTGAATCTGATGATTGCATATAGCGCGGTCTTATTCAGTGTGTGCAAGAACATGCAGGTGGCCAGTTGCTGCGTGCTACAACGCACATTTTAAAAAAAGAAAGAGACAAATATATGAGACGTTTTGAAGAAATCATTTTATGACGCGAATAGTACCAATCAGAAAACATCGTTGAAGTAATGCAATATTATTTGAAAACAAACAGCATCAGGTTGGGTGTGAAGTTATACTGGTGCTGTTTGAGTCAGATCAGAAGCTGAATAAGTTGAACAAGCTCCTGTTCTGACTCTAAGTAAAAAGCATGAAGTAATCAACAGAAATAACCACGATCGACATTTTAAACTTAATGATTTACAGTGCATACCAATTTATAAATTTTATGTCCATTTGAGGAAAAAAAAAAAACACTTTCTCCAAAGCTGGGAATCGAACTCGCGTCTCTGTAGCACGGCAAGGTTGCTGTGCTCCAAGTCAGCAAATTTTAGTGTTAAGCCACGGAAAGCATTGTAGCATCTTTGAACCTTTTGTGAAAGTGTTTATTTGATGTTTGGACTTCAGGCTTCACATATTCTATAGTTTATGCCTACATTTTGTAACATTTATTACTAAAATATGAAAAAGTTTCTGTTTTAGCAATGTGTTTACACAGATTACTGTAGAAACGGAACACGCATGAAATGCGTGTATTCCAAATAACGATCTATTATTTCCATTCTAAAACTCCAGCAGTTCAGTCACTCCCAGATAATCAAACAAGGCATGAGCTGGGAAAACTTAGTGAACGTTCTGGGACGGTGGGGGATGGAATAGCCGGCTACTTGCTGCTCGTCTTAATCGGCACATTTAGAAGACAAAAGAGAGGTGAGAACGGTTTTAAGGTGGGCTGGATCTACGAGTTTTTTCATAGACTCTGGTAATTCTAGTGTTAAGGGTACTTGTCAGTTAAGTATTGGCTTTTTACTATGCTGAAATACTATACTGATAAACTCCAGCATATTAAACAGTGTGTCCAGAGCAAACGGTCAGACTGGAATGTTTTAAAAGACACTGGTACTCACCTGAAATATTTACATCGTGGGTCAGGTTGCAAACACCACCAGGCTGCAAATGGAAAGTGTGTCAATGTGCCAAATTTGCAATATAATAAAATGAGCTGTGGTTATGTATCTGTGCACAACGAACCCTCACTAGCTAATATTGCATTGTTTAACACAAGATCCCTTAATGGCAAAGCATTGATGCTATCATAATTCATTACAGTCCCCAACTTTGATATGCTATGCCTGACAGAAACTTGTCAGAAACCAAACGAATTTACATCTGTTATATAGGTGACACTATCTGTATATATTTACTTCACAGAGGCTTGCAGCTCAAGACAAGGCAGGGGGAACACAGTAATTGTTAGGTCTGAGGTAAATATCAAAAATATCCCAATTGACTGTTCATTGTATTTTGAGCGGCTGGCTCTTAAACTAATAACAAAATCTGTTTCTATCTTACTTGTTGTTTTCTATCGTCCCTCAAAATACAATTTTTTTTTCTTATCTGTTCTGACTGAACTATTAACCTCTGTCACACACGTGCGCATGGGGAACAGCTGAAGGGCCTAATCACTTGTAGTTCTACGCCAGGCCAGGGGGCGGCAGAGTGTACTGACTATCTCTCTCAGTCCCTTGCAGACCTTTCCCGGGAAATCCCGCCTCTTGCCGGCCCCAAGGATGACGTCACTTCCGACCACGAGGATGCCACTCCCAGTTCCTGCTACACTGACGTCATTTCCTTTTCAGGCCTATAAAACTGCCATCTTGCCTCACTACAGGCAGTTCTGTTTTGGACTCTGAACGATTCACATCGTGTACTTAAAAGAGCAATTGCAGCCAAGCATAATATACGGGTGGCTGCCCCAAACCTTTGTGATGTCTCCGACTCATTCTTGTTACACCACTTAAGTTCCCTTTCCCAGACAGTCATTTTTCTTGGTGATTTCAACATTCATATTAACATTCCAAAATGTAAACTGAAAAATGAATTCCTGTCCTTGGGACTGTTTTGACTTGGTGCAACATGTTGCTTTTCCTACCCAATCTGGTGGTCATAATGTATATTAGACCTGATCTGCACATCTGGCTTGTCTGTCAGCAACACTTACAACAGTGATTTGGGACTCTCTGACCATAAAGTAGTACTTTTCCCCCTTTCTCCTTCTTACCTATAAATGTCAAATTTCTTTCAGAAACCTTTAAAAATATCTGTCCCTCTTCCCTCTCTGTACCATTTTTTGATCTTTTTTTGTCTTCCCCTACTCCATCAACACTAGGTAGTCTTGTTGACTATTATAACTCAGCCCTTCATTCAGCACTAAATTAAATAGCTCAATTAAAACATAAGAAGATTTCCTTTAGGTGTTCAACTCCATGGTATGACTCATAATCACATTCTATGAAAGAAGCTTGCCGACATTTTGTGAGAATGTCATGTAAGACTGGCCTGACTGTGCATATCCAGGCTTTCTCTGACCATCAAAGGGCTTACAGAGATGAACTAACTACAACCAAGAAAACGCATTATGGCAGAATACTAGAAAGTGACTATGATAATCTGAGGTTTTGTTCTATGTAGGCCTAGTTAATAAATTACTACAACCTGAATCTGGCCCAATTACCTCCTGCACTGAAGTCTGTGAAAAATTCCTCCACCTTTTCCATAATAACATTAAAAATCTAAATAATTCAACTAAGACAAATCCATTATCCATTTATATCTTTCCATTCCATCCAGCTCCTTTACTAAATTTTCACCAGTCACATCTGCATTTGTTAATGGCCTGCTTTGTAAAATAATCCCAACTGTTACAACAATAATAAATACATCCCTTGACATTGGCTTTGGTGTCAGCCACTTTTAAAATCACCTCTGTAACCCCAATTTTAAAAAGACTGGTCTTGATGCTGACAATCAAAACAATTTTTGGCCTACTTCTTACTTAACTTTTCTGTCAAAAGTTCCTGAGCATGTTGTGACCTCCCAACTCACCAATTACTTAACTTCTAATAAATTGATGGAACCCTTTCTTTCTGGTTTCAGAGCGCAGCATAGCTGTAAAACTGCACTGCTTCTAGTAACTAATGTTTTGCTTAAGGCAGCAGAATCTGCACAAACCAGTATATTAATTTTGTTAGACCTCACTGCAGCATTTGACACTGCCGAACATTACTCTGTAGAATGGAAAACGTGCTAGGTATCTCTGGCACTGACCACCTGTTTTGTAAGTCCTATCTGATTGATAGGTAAGAGTTTGTTAGTCTTGGCAACTGCTGGTCCAGCCCAGTGCCAGTCACACAAAGGGGTTCCTCAGGGCTCTGTCATTGCTCCTCTGCTCTTCTGTATCTATATCCTTCCCATTAGCCATATTATTCATACCTTTGGACTGGGCTTCAATGTTAAAAGTGAAACTTCATCAGAGCTTTCTCAGTGCACAACTTGCTTCAGTGAAATTAAATCCTGGATGGAGCATAAACTTAAATTGCAACAAAACTGAACTCCTGCAAATTGGCATTAAAGCACAACTTAATAAAATAAGCTCCTTTTAAATCACTCTTGATATAATTTTTGATTCCTCCCTTTCTTATTCCACCCACATAAACCACATTAAGAAACTTCCTTACTTCCACCATCGCAACATATCCCGTGATCGCTCTTTCCTCTCCTTTTCTAATGCTGAGAAACATGTCCATGCTTTTATCACATCCCACAACAATTATTGTAACTCCTTACTGGCAGGTGCCCCTTCAAATCTTACATCACATCTCCAGTTAATTCAAAACTCTGCTGCAAGAGACCTTACACGAATCAGCAGCAATGAGCACATCACACCCATCCTGCTTTGCCTTCACTGGCTCCCTGTGTCTTACAGGATCAAATATAAAATGAATAACCTACAAAGCTTTAAATGGCCTTGCACCCAACTACATCAGTACCTACTCCATCGCTATGCTTCTGTTTGCTCACTAAGTTCCTCTGATTCTGGCAATCTTGTTGTGCTCTGCACTAACCTGCACTTCTATGGGTGACAGGGCCTTCAGCTCTACAGTGCACAGACTTTGGAATGACCTCCCGAAATTAATTAGATCAGCTGATTCAATTCATTCTTTTAAAAAACAACTTAAAACTCATCTGTTCAGGAAGGCTTTTAACTTAACCTAATATTCTGCCCCTTCTTTCAGTTTACCTCTCTGTCCAGATGCTCAGGATAACTTGTGTATGTGTTATATCACAAATTATGTTATTTGTTCAGGCTTTTCTTTTAGTATTGAATTTAGTATTATACCCAGATTGATTCTTTCTTTTATTCTATTTTATGCTTTGTATTTCCTGTATTTATCTGTTTTAGTGTTCTATGCAGAAAAAAATTACATCCAAATTTACAGTTACCCTGCTGTTCTTTCTGACACTCTGTGAAGATCCTTCAGCATGGGAAAGACACTATATAAATAAAATGTATTATTATTATTATTATTTCTATGTGATTGTGGCTTGTCCTTTTCTACATTGAAGCCATTTGTTTCTAAACTTGATGTTGCAATTTAGGCAGTCCATAGTCTACAGATTTTTCTGGTAGAGGGTGGTTGTCTATACTGATGTATTTTGTCAGATGATGACAATGCTGAAATATATCACAACAATCTAATGCCACTCAATATGCCATTGTTTGATTGTTTTTTGTTGAACATGCATGTCTTGCTAGAATTTAGTTAAAGGGGGGCAGATATTATTAGTAAAGCAAGTTATATTAGCATTAGAGACGTCTGTGCACATAAGGGAGAGTGCACAGATGTACTATTTAATTAAGTATTCTTACATATACAATATTTATAGTTTTTTTACTAAGGACTAATATTATTGGTAGGCAATGTAGCATAGTAGTTAAGGCTTTGGACCTAGGACTTCAAAGTCTGAGATTCTGGGTTAAAATCCTTCTACTGACACTGGGTGACCCTGAGCAAGTCACTTTACCTTCCTGTGCTCCAATTAGAAAAACAAAGGAAATGTAACCAATGGTATCTCAAATGTTGTAATGGATAAAGGATAAAGGTGTCATTGTAAGAATAATATTATTAGATCACTGGAGCTGTTTACTCTTGAACATGTTATATGCAATTGCCCATGAGTAAAAATGTATTACATTAGATCAAATCCTGCTTTTCCTATTGACTTGGATTTGTTGATGGTCATTGCAAAACTTAATTTTAAAGGAAAGCATATTCTTTAGAATTGAAGCAGGCAATCAGTAGGAATAATATGAAATGTGAGTAGTGGTGGCTCTGAGGCTAAGGATCTGCACTAGTATCTGGAAGGTTGATGATTCAAATCCCATTACTGCTAGAAGACATCCTACTTCATTGGGTCCTTAACCTTAAAATTGCTATAGGGGTGCGGTGCAAAGGCTGACCTTGCGCTCTGAGCTCCAAAGGTAATGTGAAAAGACAGTTTCTCTTCAGGGATTAATAAAGTGTACCAAATACATATTATTATCATTATTAGATGTTTGTTATTTTAATTTGTGTACATTGTTCACTCATGTATTTCCTTTTGTATTTTTAATTAGTTGTATGTAGTCCCCCTTTAAAGTCTAACATGTGAAAGTCTGTGTAAAGAATTTTGTAGAGCTAGGGATGGGCATCCCGGTTCAGACTAAGAAGATGCACATAAATTATTTTGGAGGTTTGGTCCCCTTTCAAAGTCTATAGATGTGAATATGTAGCTGCTGGTACATAAGGCAGAATCAAGCACGGGTCAAACACGTGCCGAAAGAAATTTCTCAGTGAAAAAGTTTGTTTTAAAACATTTAGTGAAAATTCAAAGCAAACAGTTCACACAAGAATAAAGAAAAGTTGTGTTACGCACAGAGAATAAAAAATTGGAAAAAATGTCTCTTCTCTAAACTTATCATTTCTTGTCAAACTTCAGTTGTTTCAATACTTAAAGATACTTTACTTCATCTTCATTATGCTCTAAACATATGGCACTGCATGTTCAATAAAGCATGTTGTGTTACATACAGTCATGGACAAAAGTTTTGAGAATGACACAAGTATTGGTTTTCACAAAGTTTGCTGCTTCAGTGTTTTTAGATCTGTTTGTCAGATGTTTCAATGGTATACTGAGGTATAACTACAAGAATTTCATGAGTTTCAAAGGCTTTTATTGACAATTGCATTACGTTCATGCAAAGAGTTAATATCTGCAGTGCTGTCCCTTCTTTTTCAAGACTTCTGCAATTCGCCCTGGCATGCTGTCAATCAACTTCTGGGCCAAATCCTGACTGATGGCTGCCCTTAATCAATGCTTGGAGTCTGTCAGAATATATGGGTTTTTGTTTGTCCACCCACCTCTTGAGGAGTGACCACAGATTCTCAATGGGATTAAGGTCTGGGGAGTTTCCTGGCCATGGACCCAAAATTTTGATGTTTTGTTCTCCAAGCCACTTAGCTATCACTTTTACCTCATGGCACGGTGCTCCATTATGCTGGAAAAGGCATTGTTCGTCACCAAACTGTTCTTGGATGGTTGAGAGAAGTTGCTATCGGAGGATGTTTTGGTACCATTCTTTATTCATGGCTTGGGATTGGGGCACCACCAGTGCAGAACTTGTTCAGGAATGGCAGCAGGCAGGTGTGAGTACATCTGCATGTACAGTGAGGCGAAGACTTTTGGAGGATGGCCTGGTGTCAAAAAGGGCAGCAGAGAAGTCACTTCACTCCTAGAAAAACATCAGGGACAGACTAATATTCTGCAAAAGGTACAGGAATTGGTCTGATGAGGACTGGAGGAAAGTAATTTTCTCAGATGAATCCCCTTTCTGATTGTTTGGGACATCTGGAAAAAAGATTGTCCGGAGAAGAAAAGGTGAGCACTACCATCAGTCCTGTGTCATGCCAACAGTAAAGCATCCTGAGATCACTCATGTGTGGGATTGCTTCTTAGCCAAGGGAGTGGGCTCACTCACAATTTTGCCTAAGAACACAGCCATGAATAAAGAATAGTACCAAAACATCCTCCGACAGCAACTTCGGCAGCCATCAGTCAGGATTAGGCGCAGAAGTTGATTGACAGCATGCCAGGATGAATTGCAGAGGTCTTGATAAAGAAGGGCCAACGCTGCAAATATTGACTCTTTGCATAAACTTAATGTAATTACCCATAAACGCCTTTGAAACTTATGAAATGCTTGAAATTATTATATAATATACAACAACTGTCAAAAAGATGTAAAAATACTGAAGCAACAAACTTTGTGAAAACCAATACTTGTGTTATTCTCAAAACTTTTTGCCACGACTGTACTATTGGGCATGTTAAGGTACAGTTCTGCCCTCCATGCCTTACTTACTGCAAGGCAGGTTGCTAACTGAGACTAATCTGTAGGCAGATAGAAAGGAAATAGTTAAAATATAGCAATTCAATATAGCTTGAGGGGAATATATGAACCTCTCTTAGACTATACCCCTTTTTTATAGCAAACATTTAACATAACCTAGCAAACACTTCTATCTACTTGACATACCCTAAAGAACTAGCAAATGGCTCTTACAGAATATACTGTCAATTGCTTTGGCATCCATTATTTGCATAAAATCGCCCTGTTAGAAAAGCACATAGCACATACATTATCATAATATTAATAAATATTAACAAATTAAAAAAGTATTGACATTTTCATGGTCTTTTTTCTATAATGTCACCAAATTTAAGTCAAATCAGTAAAAGCATTTTTGAGATTTTGGGGTATTTTGATTTTTTTTTATTGTGGTGGGGGAGTCCCCTGAATATTGATATATCAAGATGTTCTCTCTTAGTATGTACATACTGGCCTGGTAGGACAATCCTGCCATATTTCAGCTTTTTACATAAAACACACCCGTTTTCCAGAAGTCATTGAAATTTAAGAAGTTCAAGTCTAGTGAACAACCTGAAAAGGTACAAAGGTAAACAGTAAATTGCCAGTGGTTAAAAAACATGAAAAACAATGTCATTTTTAGAATTATACACATTTTTATGTTGAACAAATAATGGGTTAACAGTTTACAAACCTGACAAACTGGGATAAACAATTGCAGGAGCATAGACAAGATTTCACTAGACAAAGATATTCTCCCAAAACAATGGCCACTCAAATAAGAGGAGCTACTTCCATACTCAGAGACAACATTCTGGAATGTAAAAACAAACACAACAAGAATCGCATCCCTCTTGTTGTTATCTAAAACCCACATCATGAAGCACTTTGCTAAATTATAAAAGAACTTCAGCTGATACTAAATAATAATAACACTGAGAGATGTATTCCCAGAACCTCCCCTCCTGGCATTCAGACAACCATCAAACCTGCAGCAACTAATTGTCTGAAGCTTCCTGAGTGAAACAACAGAAAACAATACATCTCACTGCTTATAGACAACATGTAAAAAGTAGTGCTCACATTTATAATACAGATTGTGTAGTAATACCACACTGCCAACAAGAACACCACATAAAGGGATAATTTTCCTGCAGATCATCTAATGTCATCTACCTAATTCTGTGTTTGAAACACTGCACTCTGTGTGGGAGAAACTGGACAAACACTCCGCCAAAAAATGTATTTACTTACAGTAGGTTCCACATTAAACATGGCAATAGGGATGTTCCTGTAGGAGCTCACTGCAGCAGCAGGGGATATTGTGAGGATTTTAAAATCACAGTGCTTATGGGTAACTTCAAGACACAACAGGAGAGAAAATAATGGGAATTTAAACTGATGCTAAAATGTAACACATTACAACATGGTTTAAATAGAGACAACATTTTGTGACCAGATATGAGGGCGAATAGACTACAGATCCACATTGTAAGGAAAACTCATCAAAAAAGACTTTGTTGGACAGCTATCTTATCAAAAGATCTTAACTGTATGTTGTTCTCCTCTCCTGCTAAACAAAGCTTAGGCTGGAGAGGTCCGTTAATTTTTAATATTGAAGATGAATCACTTCACACTAGAATTACCAGAGTCTACGAAAAAACTCGTACATCTAGCCCACCTTAAAACCATTCTCACCTCTCTTTTGTCTTCTAAATGTGCCGATTAAGATGAGCAGGAAGCAGCCGGCTATTCCATCCCCCACCATCGCAGAACATTCACTAAGTTTTCCCAGCTCATGCCTTGTTTGATTATCTGGGAGCGACTGAACTGCTAGAGTTTTAGAGTGGAAATAATAGATCGTTATTTGGAACACACGCATTTCATTTGTGTTCTGTTTCTACAGTAATCTGTGTAAACACATTGTTAAAACAGAAACCTTTCATATTTTAGTAATAAATGTTACAAAATGTAGGCATAAACTATAGAATGTGTGAAGCCTGAAGTCCAAACATCAAATAAACACCTTGACAAAAGGTTTAACAACAATACAGCACCTTCTGTGGCATAACGCTAAGATTTGCTCACTCAGCCCTGCCATGCCTCAGAGACCTGAGTTCTATTCCCCGCTTTGGAGAAAGTGTTATTTTTTTTTTCTTTGTAACCTCAAACGGACATAAAAGTTATAAATTGGTATGCACTGTAAATCGTTGAGTTTAAAATGTCAACCACGGTTATTTTTGTTGATTAATTCATGCTTTTTACTTAGAGTCAGAACAGGAGCTTATTCAGCTTCTGATCTGACTCTAACAGCGGCAGTATAAATTCTCACCCGATCTGACGCTGTTCGTTTTCAAATAATATTGCATTACTTCGATGATGTTTTCTGATTGGTACTATTCACATCATAAAATGATTTCTTCAAAACGTCACATATATTGGTCTTTCTTTTTTTAAAATGTGTGTTGATCACCGCCAGCATGTTGTAGCACACAGCAACTGGCCACATGCATGTTCTTGCGCGCAATGAATAAGCGCATTGAATAAAACAGCATTATATGCAATCATCAGATTCAAATGTTAACAGTTAACAGTTCACACACACGCAAGGATCATCTTTCCTACATTTACAACATGTGTACCTGTTACAATGTACATACTTCTCTCTATGCTGTGGTTTCTATTACACACCTGAAAGAAAGACAATATATGTGAAAACATCATCACGCTAATGCAATATTATTTGAAAACGAACAGCGTCAGATCGGGTGTGAATTTATGCTGGAACTGGAAATTCTCTGATGTGGAATCAGTTCTGTATGGTTGTGGGCGTGGGTGTGAGTGGTGGACATAACTGGGAATTACTGTGAATGTGTGTGGTGTTTTGAGATAATGAATAGAGCTGCAAATTACAGGTGCTTGTTCAGTGTAATAGGAACCATAGCACATAGAGGTGTTTACACTGCAACAAGTACAAATGTCATAAATGTAGGAAGGGCGGTCCTTTGGTGTGTGGGAACTGTTAACATTTGAATGTGATGATTTTATATAGCACGGAATGAAAATCAGCAGTTCTTAGCATTGCACCACGCAAGCTGTCATATCAACCGCCTACTGTAACTTGCTTTCTTTTTTCTTCGGTTTTAGTCTTGAATAAAAGTGCACTTGTTTTGTTATACTTTTACATCAACATATGTTCCTGTGTTTGAGCGACACGGGCATGCTCAAAAAATACATGTGTAATGCCACGAAAAGTGCACACAGGCACTTCAGTTCGCAAGCATTGGTACGAGAATGCAGTCACAAGTACACTGCAGAGCTATAGCGCGTCTTTATGTGAAAACAGCAGTGTCAGATGGGGGGCTGTAGGGAAGGATCCTGAACGCAACTGAGAGAATGAAAAGTGAATAAAAAAAAAAGCAGTTCACTTCTCAAAAGGGAGTCGTGCAGGATCGAACTCATGATCTTTTGGTTCCCAGTCAGCAATTGACACTGTTGCGGCAAGGATATTGCATATTAGTCAAGGTATAGCTGCGATTCTTGAGAGACAATCTACTAGAAATTAGGGCAGGGATCCGGGTTCGAATCCCGGTCATGGCACATTGCAGAATGGAAGAATGGAAGAATATATCTGTAAAATATACAGTACTGTGCAAAAGTTTTAGGCAGGTGTGAAAAAATGCTGTAAACAAAGAATGCTTTCAGAAATATAAGTAATGTTTATTGTTATCAATTTACAAAATGCAAAGTGAGCGAACAAAAGAAAAATCTAAATCAAATCAATATTTGGTGTTACTACCTTTTGCCTTCAAACCAGCATCAATTCTTATAGGTATACTTACACAAAGTCAGGGATTTTGTAGGATTACAGTCAGGTGTATGATCAACCAATTATATCAAACAGGTGCTAATGATCATCAATGTCACACATAGGTTGAAACACAGTCATTAACTGAAACAGAAACAGCTGTGTAGGAGGCTTAAAACTGGGTGAGGAACAGCCAAACTCTGCTACCAAGGTGAGGTTGTGGAAGATAGTTTCATGTCATGGCAAGATTGAGCATAGCAACAAGACACAAGGTAGTTATACTGCATCAGCAAGGTCTCTCCTAGACAAAGATTTCAAAACAGACTGGGGTTTCAAGATGTCCTGTTCAAGCTCTTTTGAAGAAGCACAAAGAAACGGGCAACGTTGAGGATCGTAGACGCAGTGGTCGGCCAAGGAAAGTTAGTGCAGCAGATGAAAGACACATCAAGCTTATTACCCTTCGAAATCGGAAGATGTCCAGCAGTGCCATCAGCTCAGAACTGGCTGAAACCAGTGGGACCCAGGTACACCCATCTACTGTACGGAGAAGTCTGGCCAGAAGTGGTCTTCATGGAAGTTGCAGCCAAAAAGCCATACCTCCGATGTGGAAACAAGGCCAAGCGACTCAAGTATATACGAAAACATAGGAACTGGGGTGCAGAAAAATGGCGGCAGGTGCTCTGGACTGATGAGTCAAAATTTGAAATATTTGGCTGTAGCAGAAGGCAGTTTGTTCGTCGAAGGGCTGGAGAGCAGTACAATAATGAGTGTCTGCAGGCAACAGTGAAGCATGGTGGAGGTTCCTTGAATGTTTGGGGCTGCATTTCTGCAAATGGAGTTGGAGATTTGGTCAGGATTAATGGTGTTCTCAATGCTGAGGAATACAGGCAGATATTTATCCATCATGCAATACCATCAGGGAGGTGTGTGATTGGCCCCAAATTTATTCTGCAGCAGGACAACGACCCCAAACATACAGCCAAAGTCAGTAAGAACAAGAAGTCCTGGAAGTGATGGTATGGCCCCCACAGAGCCCTGTTTTCAACATCATCAAGTGTGTCTGGGATTACATGAAGAGACAGAAGGATGTGAGGAAGCCTACATCCACAGAAGATCTGTGGTTAGTTCTCCAAGATGTTTGGAACAACCTACCAACCGAGTTCCTTCAAAAACTGTGTGCAAGTGTACATAGAAGAATTGATGCTGTTTTGAAGGCAAAGGGTGGTCACACCAAATATTGATTTCATTTAGATGTCTCTTTTGTTCATTCACTGCATTTTGTTGATTGATGAAAATAAATGATTAACACTTCCATTTTTGAAAGCATTCTTTGTTTACAGCATTTTTTCACACCTGCCTAAAACTTTTCACTCCCAGATAATCAATCAAGCTGGGAGAAGTTCGTGCACGTTCTAAGTCGGTGGGGGGATGGAATAGCCGGCTGCTTGCAGCTTGTCTTTATCTGCACATTTAGAAGACAAAAGACGATGGCGAAGAGGTGCGAACAGATTTAAGAAGCGATTTAAGGTGGGACGGATCTGCAAGTTTTTTCGTAGGCTCTGGTAATTCTAGTGTTAAAAGTTTTGTTTCATTCCCAGTGTACTGCGAACTCTAGTTTTTGTACTACATCTTGCCTGAAGAAGTGGCCTGAGGTGACTCTAAAGCAGGGGTCTCCAACCTTTTTTCCCCTGAGAGCTACTTTTACAAAATGAAATGGCCGAGAGCTACTCATGTTTTTGAACGTTTATTCTCATAGCTTATTTCAACCCAAACAAACTGAATAAGTTTGTTTGGCCTGAACATTTACAAAATGTTGGAGTCCACAACTCACATTTTGCATCAAAACGTCACAAAAAATATTTAGATCACCTGCAAATGCATTTTGTATGTCTGTATGCATTTTCTAGTGTATCTCACACTATTGAATTCAAACATGAAAGCTGTGAAAACAATGCAATTACAAATACACAGATATTACTTATTAATTTATCATTTTGCTACATGTCACTTCACAAGAGTATTCACATTTCCAATTGCATGTGTGATGTGTTTTTTAGTTAGTGAGATGACTGGAACTGCATATGGTCAACAAGAGAGGGGTATTGTGGAGTGTAACCACTTAGGTTCACTCTTATGGAGTCATTTAAATGTTCATCTGTCAGTCTTATTCTGAACTTTGATTTCATGACATTCATGTCAGAAAAGGCAGACTCACAGAGGTATGTAGAACCAAACAAAGCAGACATTTTCAGAGCTGCTTGGTGAAGATTCTTGTAGTATAGCTCTGCTAAGCTCCAGAAATACTGAGAATGCTGTTGAGACTATAACTGCACATTATTTTGAAGGTTTAATAATATATAATATATAAAATCCAATGTCTGTCTGTCTGTATGTCTGTCCACTTTTCACGAGAGAACTACTTAACGTA
Organism: Erpetoichthys calabaricus; assembly: GCF_900747795.2. Classification (NCBI taxonomy): domain Eukaryota; kingdom Metazoa; phylum Chordata; class Cladistia; order Polypteriformes; family Polypteridae; genus Erpetoichthys; species Erpetoichthys calabaricus. The sequence continues at coordinate 169,371,945 of NC_041394.2, forward strand.
TTTAGATCAGGTTTTTTCTATAATTTGCTTGAACATTCCGGTTAATTTTTCGACTTCTCTCATTTTGCTACGTATCATATTTCACTTGCAGTACTGATTTATTTGCGCAAATCCAAGGAACATGCAGCGGACAGAGGGGAGGGGCCTTCCTTACTCACTCGCCAGCTTCAGGGCATGTTCCTTAACTCCGCTTAGCAAACAAACGAGAGAACAATTAAATTCAACTTTGTTTGATAAAGTGTTACTTAGGTCTTGATGAGTTTGAGTCCGTATATTCTCTTAAGTGTATGCCACATCGGAAAGATAGATTGCAATTCAGATTGTGGATCGTGATATGATTTTTTGGAAAGATCGTCCACCCCTAATTTGACTAATCAAGTTTTCAAATTTATGTAGGATTCATTAACCTTTTGGCGAGCTACTTGGAAAGGGGTTGTGAGCTACCAGTACCCTGCTCTAAAGCTTTCATATTGTAATATGTCCAGTTAGCCAATATAGGTGTTATTTTGCTTGAATTCTCATAGCAAACTTAAATAAAATCTGCAGTGAGTTAATAAAGAGTTGAAAAAAGGGAAAAAATATATATATATATAATAATACATTAATAATAATACATTTTATTTATAAAGCGCCTTTCCCATGTTCAAGGCACTTCACAGAGTTTAACAGAGAACGGCAGGGTATACAGTATATATTATTGTACTAAAACCAAATAAATAAATAAAGAAGAGTAAGATAGCAAATTCAGAGAAAAGCCTAACAGACAAAATAATTGATGGTCTAGCACACACACACAGGTTACATGAGCAACTTGATATAGAGGTAAACTGAGAGAGGGATAATAAAGTCAGGTAGCGTTAAAGCCTTCCAGAACAGATGAGTTTTGAGTTGTTTTTTAAAAGATTTCATGGAGTCAGCTAATCTAATTAATTTCAGTAGGTCATTCCAGAGTCTGGGCGCTATACAGCTGAAGGCCCTGTCACCCATGGAGTGTAGATTAGTGTGGGGTACAACAAGATTGCCAGAATCAGAGGATCTTAGTGGGCGGACAGGCACATAGTGATGGAGAAGGTCACTGATGTAGTTTGGTGCAAGGTCGTTTAAGGCTTTGAAGGTTATTAGTAGAATTTTTTATTCAATTCTGTAAGACACAGGGAGCCAGTGAAGGCGAAGCAGGATGGGTGTTATGTCCTTGCTGCTGCTGGTCCGTGTAAGGATTCTTGCAGCCGTGTTTTGAATAAGCTGGAGCTGTGATATAATAATAATAATAATATATTGCATAAAATTAGAAGGGGCACCTGCCAGTAGGGAATTACAATAATCGATGCGGGATGTGATAAAAGCATGGACAAGTTTCTCAGCGTTAGAGAAGGACAGGAAGGAGCGAACACGGGATATGTTACGGAGGTGAAAGTAAGAAAGTTTCTTAATGTGATTTATGTGAGCAGAATAAGAAAGGGAGGAATCAAAAATGACACCAAGATTCTTTGCAGTAGAGGCAGGTCTGATGAGATCACTGCCAAGTTTGACCGGGAAGGAGCTCATTTTATTAAGTTGCACTTTAGTCCCAATTTGCAGGAGTTCAGTTTTGTTGCAATTTAAATTTAAAGAGTTCTGCTCCATCTAGGTTTTAATTTCACTGAGGCAAGTTGTGAGTTGAGAAAGCTCTGATGAAGTTCCACTTTTAACATTGAAATAGAGTTGAGTATCGTCTACATAAAAATGATAACCTAGTCCAAAGCTATGAATAATATGGCCAAGGGGAAGCATATAAATACAGAAAAGCAGAGGACAGAGTCCTGAGGAACTCCTTGTATAACTGGTGCTGTGTTGGATCTGCTGTTTCCGAGACTAACAAACTCTTGCCTGTCAGTCAGAAAGGACTTGAACCACTGGAGGGCAGTGCAAGAGATACCCAGCATGTTCTCCATTCTGGACAGTAGAATGTCATGTCTGACAGTGTCAAATGCTGAGCTGAGGTCTAACAGAATTAATATGCTGGTTTGTCCAGAGTCTGCTGCCATAAGCAAATCATTGGTTACCCTGAAACCAGACTGAAAGGGTTCCATCAAATTATTAGAAGTTATGTAGTTGGTGAGTTGGGAAGCTACAACACGCTGAAGAACTTTTGACAGAAAAGGTAAGTGGGAAATAGGCCGAAAATTGTTAAGATTGTCAGCATCAAGACCAGACTTTTTTAACATTGGGGTTACAGAAGTGGTTTTAAAAGTGAGTGGCACAAAGCCAGTGTCAAGAGATGAGTTTATTATTGTTGTAATAGTTGGGATTGTGGCATGAAGGCAGGATTTAAGTAGTGTGCTGAAGATGGGGTCCGATGTGAATAATAGGGTATATGAGAACATGAAAGCAACCATATTAGGTTGGTTTAAAGGAAGTTAGGAACATAGCAAATAAGGCAAAATGCAACCCAAAGAGATTCTTTCAGTATTTAGTATTAAAAGAACAGTCAAGAAGGTGAAGTGCATCCAGAATAGTAAAGGGGAATTAAAAAATGCAGACAATGAAATATCAAATACTCTAAACTCGTATTTTTCTGAGGTCTTCACATGAGAGGAAGTGGACAACCTCCCACCAATAAAAGGGACCATTAAAGAGGTACTTGATAATTTGGAAATTGTAGAGGTAGAAGTACTGCTCAGATTAAATAAGCTGAAATCAAATAGAATCACCAGGACCAGGATAATATTTACCCCTGAGTTCTCAACGAGGTTAGCATGTACATATACAGTATAAACCATTGATGCATATTTTTATAAAGTCAATGGGAAAATTGCGAAGGACTAGAAAATAGCAAATATTATACCGGGCAGATCCAAACAACTATAGGCCAATAAGCTTAATGTGAATAACGGGTACATTAATGAAAGGAATTATGAAGGATAAGATTGAGCAACACCTGACAAAAACAGGAGTTTTACCGAACAGTCAGTATGGGTTCAGAAGAGAGAAGTCATGTTTTACCAACATACTGGAATTCAATGATGAAGCAACAAAAGGATATGATCAAAGTGGAGCATATGATATTATTTATCTGGACTTTCAGAAAGTATTTGTTAAGGTGCCACATTAGAGGTTGAGCATCAAACTAAAAGAAGCGGAAGTTCAGTGTATGGTATGTTTATGGGTGCAGAATTGGCTCAGGCACAAGAAGCACAGGATTGTGGAGCAAGGAACCTCAACAGAATTGTCTGATGTTAAGAGTGGTGTCCCTCAGGGGTCAGTGCTAGGGTTGCTGTTTTTAATATATGGGGTGGGTAAAAGTAGGTTTACAGTTGTTCGATTGGAAAAAGACATGCAGGTTATGATTATTCCAATATTTATTAACACAACAGATTTATTAACTTTGTTAACTCAAAAAAATGTCACAATGGCACAGTGCCCTTAGGTACAATCTCATAAGTGCTCAAATTGTTGGCCTTCATTATTTACACATTCTTGTATTCTACTTCCTACACTCAAGAACACTTTGGCACAGAGTTCTTTATTGTCATCAATTTCTTGATGCGCTTGTCTTATGTAGCCAATCATTTCATCCACAGTATGTTTTGGTTGTGAAAAGACATAATCTTTGACAACACCCCAGAAGAAGAAGTCCATTGGAGTGAGGTCTGGTGATCATGCTGGCCATTCCACTGGCCCTCATCGACGTATCCACCCGATGGACAATTGCTCATCAAGAAACTCACGCACTTTCACAGCATAAAGTGGAGGAGCTCCGTCTTGTTAAAAGAAGTCTTCATTATCATGCTGTCTCTGTAATTGTGGTAAAACAGTGTCCACTCAACATGTTAAGGTATAGGTCAGGTATAAGAGTTGTATGGAAAAAAACAGGTCCATGTACCCCTTTACACAAAAGACCTGCCCAAACTGGAATCCCTAGCTGATTCAATTGTTTTTCTATCATTCCATGGGGATTTTCTGTGCATTAGTTGACACAGTTGTGGCGATTTACAGCACCTGAAAGTTTAAACTGAGCTTCATCGGACCATGTAATTTTATCAATGATGCCATTGCCTTGTCTTTCTTCATTCATAACCACTTTGCAGAAATGTAAATGGCAATCCAGATCATCCTCTAATAACCCATGAATCAATCTTGGCTGATACATTTTCAAACATACACGTGGCATTAGACGACTCAAAGTGACGGGTCCCAGATCTTTTGGGCCTGCTCCACCCCCTCTCTCCAGGGAGGTGGAGGGCCAGGAAGGACAGACTGGTTTAAAGGTGGTGGTGGGGCTTAATAGTCAAAAAGGCAGAGGGTCATCCAAAAAATAAGCGACTGGTCAGGATCATAGGATGGGTACATGACCAGATATTCATTTGTCTCTGGCCCGGGGCTGTGAAGACCCTGAACTCTGATTTAAAGGCATTGGTGGGACTTAATAGTCAGAAAGGCAGAGGGTCATGTAACTTAAAAGAGGCAGGAGTGGTATTGGGCCCAATGGAGTAGCAGAGGTTATGTAGCCGGGGAGGGCAAAGGGTCATGCCAGATGGCAGGCAGAGGGTTGTGTAGCTGAGGCAAGCAGAGGGTCATGTAGTTTGCAACAGGGACTGGAAAAAATTCCCCTCAGGAGCAGAGGATCAAGCAGGCCCAGAGGCAGAAGGTCATGTAGAATGTGAGACAGATGTACTTTTGCCCACCTATCCCAGCTACATGACCCTCTTCCTCTGAGTTCACATTATCCTCTGAGGGGTCGGCAAAACTAGGTTTACAGTTGTTCATATGGAAAAGGACATGCAGGTTATGATTATTCCAGCGAACTCACCGCTGTAAACCTACTTTTGTGCAGCCCTGTATATAAATTATTTGGATAGGAATATAAGTAACAAACTGGTTAACTTTGAAGATGATACCAAGCTAGGTGGATTGGCAGATAACCTAGAATCAGTCGAATCATTACAGAGTGACTTGGACAGGATACAGGCTCGTGCAAATTTGTGGCCAATCAAATTTAATGTAAGTAAATGTGTATAGGAAGTAAAAATGTTAGGTTGGACTACACAATGGGAAGTCTGAAAATCGAAAGTACTCCTGGTGAGTAGGATGTAGTGGACTCTACACTATCAACTGCCAGACAGTGTTCAGAAGCCATTAAGAAGGCTAGCAGATTGTTAGGTTATATAGCACAATGGGTAGAGTACAAGTCCTAGGAGGTTACACTTAAGCTTTATAATGTACTGGTGATGCCTCATCTGGAGTACTACATGCAGTTTTGGTCTCCAGGTTACAAAAAGGACATAGCAGTGGTGGGAAAATTCCAGAGAAGAGTGACTAGGCTGATTTCAGGACTACAGGGCATGAATTAAAAAGATTAAAAGAGCTCAGCCTTTTCAGTTTAAGTAAAAGAAGATTAGGAGAAGATTGAATTGTTTAAAATTATGAAGGGAATTAGTATGGTGCATTGAGAAACACAGGGACACAGTTGGAAACTTGTTAAGGGTAAATTTCACACAAACATTAGGAAGTTTTCTTCACATAGAGAACCATAGACACATGGAATAAGCTACCAAGTAGTTTGGTAGACACTAGGACTTTAGGGACTTTCAAAACTAGACTTGATGCTATTTTAGAACAATTAAGTTGATAGGAACACCAAGTTTTGTTGGACTGAATACTCTGTTCTCATCTAGATTGTTCCAATGTTCCAACACTGGGCTAGGCAAATGTCATGTAAAATAAAAAAGGTA
>NC_041394.2:169682655-169802655 GCF_900747795.2 Erpetoichthys calabaricus
ATACAATACAATACAGTTTATTTTTGTATAGCCCAGTATCACACAGGAAGTGCCGCAATGGGCTTTAACAGGCCCTACCTCTTGACAGCCCCCCAGCCTTGACTCTCTAAGAAGACAAGGAAAAACTCCCAAAAAAAACCTAGTAGGGAAAAAATGGAAGAAACCTTGGGAAAGGCAGTTCAAAGAAAGACCCCTTTCCAGGTAGGTTGGGTGTGCAGTGGGTGTCAAAAGAAGGGGGTCAATACAATACAATACAATACAATACAATACAATACAATACAATACAATACAATACAATACACAGAACAGAACAAATCCTCAATAAAAAAATAAAAAAATTTTTAGAAGTACAGAGCAGAATTTAACAGTAGATGATATCACATAATAAGATTTAGATAATTTTAGACTCCTGGAGACCTCATCCATCAAGCTGCCTCCCCCATTTGGCCATTCCACGGCTGAAACAGTGTTGGGCCAGCCAATCCGAAGAAAGGACCCCTTTTTCTCACAATTCCTGTGATCCTCCATAAGGGATGACTTTACCTTAGGCAGGCAAAACAACTTGGCAGGTGGGCCGTGGCACCAAGTGCCACATTTGAGTACCGAGAAGAGAAACAGAATAGGTGAGGGTTAGTATCCAATTCTAACTATCATGTTACTTATGTTTTAGTGCTAATGACTAACAACAGAGATGCAGTATGTACAGTTAATCAGCAGCTCTAGTCAGGATATGCTAAACTGAAGTAGTGAGTCTTCAGCCGGGATTTAAAAGCTGAGACCGAAGGGGCATCTCTTATAGTAGCAGGCAGACCATTCCACAGTTTAGGGGCCCTGTAACTAAAAGCTCAACCTCCCATTGTTATTTTATTAATCCTTGGAACCATAAGCAGACCAGCATCTTGAGATCTTAATGTGCGCTCTGGTTTGTAAGTCATGATAAGTTCAGACAAGTAAGCTGGACCTCGGCCATTTAATGCTTTATATATTAAAAGAAGGATTTTGAAATCTGCCCTAAACTTAACCGGGAGCCAGTGTAAGGATTTAAGAACTGGAGTTATGTATTCGTATTTTCTTGTTTTTGTAATAATTCTTGCAGCCGCATTTTGTATTAACTGGAGACTGTATAAGAATAGTTTGAACATCCAGTGAACACTGCATTGCAGTAGTCAATCCTACTAGAGATAAATGCATGAATTAATTTCTCAGAATCCTGTTTATTTAGAAAGCGCCTTAATTTCCTAACATTTTTAAGATGGAAGAAACATGTTTTGGACAACTTTGTAATATGCGCTTTAAATGACATGCTAGAGTCAAAGATAAGTCCTAGATTGCGGGCTGATTCAGTAAAATTAATTGGGATTCCAACTGAGTTAAATGATGACAAAATATTGTTATGATCAGCGTCATTCCCTCCAACAATTAACATCTCTGTTGTATCTGTATTTAAAGACAAGTAGTTCTCATTCATCCACTCCTTTAATTCGCTAACACTACTAATCAAAGACAACATCGGAGAAACTTCATCTGATTTAAATGATAGGTATAACTGGGTGTCATCTGCATACGAGTGAAAATTAACATTATGTTTCCTAATGATAGATCCCGGTGGAAGCAAGTAAAGTGAAAACAGTAAAGGTCCCCAGTACTGAGCCCTGCGGGACACCATATTGAACTTCTGTGTATAATGATGGAGTACTGTCAGCACATTTCTGTACATATATGGAATCGATTTGATAAATAAGAACTAAACCAAGCGAGCACGGTGCCTGTAAACCCAACATCATTTTCTAGCCTGTGTAGTAAAATGGAATGGTCGATGGTGTCAAATGCTGCACTTAAGTCCAACAACATAATTACAGTGGACTTTCCTTAATCGGAGGATATCAGAATGTCATTTACAACCCGCATTAGTGCCGTTTCTGGTACTATGACCAGTGCAAAAACCAGACTGGAATTTCTCAAATAAATTGTAATGCGTAAGGTGTGACTGAAGCTGATTGGCGACTACTTTTTCTAGTATTTTAGAGAGAAACGGTAGATTTGAAATAGGCCTATAATTATTTAGTATGTGTGTTCTAGGTCTGACTTTTTAAGTAATGGTTTAATGACTAACACTTTTAGTGTATCAGTTACTGTGCCATGCAATAATGAACTACTGATAATGTTTAGAATAGGCGCTGCAAGAACATTCATTGCACTTTTTACTAGTTTTGTTGGCACTGGATCTAGGGAACAAGTAGTGGGCTTCATTTTAGAAATTAAAGTTAAGACTTCCTGCTCAGTTACAGGATAAAATTACTAAAGTGCTGAATGCAATGTGAGACAGGGTCTGCTAAGCCAGTATTTGTTTGTAGTGTGATGCAGAGATCTGGGATCTTATATTTTAAATTTTCTAATTGAAGAAGTTCATAAAGTCTGTACTACTAATATCTGTTGGTATTTTGCACTGTTGATCTGAATTTCCATTTGTTAATTTAGCCACTGTTCTAAACAGTACCCGAGGATTTTTTATTATTGTTATCTATTAATGTAGAATAGTATTCTGAGCGACCTTTAAAGAGGGCTTTTTATATTTATTAACACTCTCTGTCCATGCAATTTGAAAGACATGTAGCTTTGTTGTTCTCCATCTGCGCTCCAGTTTTCGACACTCTAATTTAAGAGCTCGAGTGTTTTCATTAAACCAGCGGAGAGTTTCTATGTGCTTTAATCACTTTTGTTTTAAGGGGAGCCACTGTGTCCAGAGCATCTCTCAAGGTCACATTATAATGTGATGTTAGCTGATCTAAATTGTTTTCCCACGTTTACATTTGATGTTAACTGATCTGAATGGTTTTCCGCAGTTACACTCGACTTACTCAAAGTATCTATAAGTTTTAAAGCATAATTACAATCTAGATGTCGCAGTGTCTTTGTTTTAATCTGGGAGTGTGTTGACAAGGGCAAGACTAAATCAAATGTAATTAAGTAGTGATCGGAAATAACTTCATTTAATGGAGTGATTATTAAATTTTGAATTTCAACTTTGTAAGTTATAATTAAATCTAATGTGTGGTTATGATTATGAGTTGGACCTTTGACAATCTGACAAAATCCTACTGAATTTAACAAATAAGTAAAACATTTGCTAAAAGTGTCAGTTTCCATTTCAATGTGTACATTAAAATCCCCCATCAGTACTACATGATTATAATTTATGGCCAAATCAGATAGAAGGTTGCTAAATTCAGTCATGAACAATGAATACGGCCCTGGTGGTCTGTAGACTAGGACTATAATTGTGTTGGAATCTGTTTTAAATATTAAAATGAATGCCTCAAAGGATGTAAAGTTGCCTAAATTTTTAGAAGTGATTTGCATTTTGTTACAATGAATTATTCCAAGGCCTCCTCCTCGACCAAAATTTCTAGACTTATGAAGGAACGAGTAGCCATCTGGTGAAGCCTCAGCTAGGGGAACAGTGTCACATTTACTAAGCCAGGTTTCAATGAGAAGACACAGATCAGATTTTGTACTTAATATAATATCATTTACCAAAACAGCTTTAGTGCCAAGAGAGCGAATGTTCAATAAGCAGCATTTAAAACTGCATGGTTCTTTCTGAACTGCTGATATATTTTTTGTTTTAATTTGAAGTAAATTTCTATTACAGATGCCCCTGGTGGAGGGTCTGGTTTTATCCCTTGGTCTAATTATACACCTTATTTTTTGGTTATCAATTAATTTAAGATTTGTATCAAGACGAAATTTACTGGATGCCCCATGACAAGGATTATGGGTAACAGCTTCAGGAAAGTAACAGGTGGGATAAACAACAGCCTGTGATTTAAGATCACATGACTGCGGCCTGGATGGTGCTCTAATCAATCAACCAGGCAGTTTTGCTGCCATATTTTGGATAATACATAAGATCCCCTCCAATTAGGACGAAGACCATCTCTTCTGAAAAATCCAGGCCTTTCCCAAAAATCATCCCAATTGTTCACAAACGCTGTGCTTTTGTTTGCACACCAGGTTTCTAGCCAGCAGTGAAGAGAATGCAATCTGCTATAAATCACATCCCCTCTATGTAATCTTGGTAAGGGGCCAGATACAACTAAATTCCGACATTTTCTTTTGGCTTTGATGCATAGAGAGATGAAGTTCCTCTTTAATACCTCAGATTGCTGTGAATAAATATCATTAGTGCCGACATGCAGCAATAAGGTAGATACTTCATCGTCTGCGACATGGTCCAATGCAGCCTCTATGCCAGAAATATTGGGCCCTACAAGGCACTTAACATTAACTGCTGGTTTAACACAGTTTGGAATTCTAACATTCCGCACTATGGAATCGCCAATTATGAGCACTTTCTTATTCTCAGTTTCCACAGGCGCGCTGTGGAGTGCTGAGAATCTGTTCTGGGTCTGAATTGGTGACCTGGGTGCCGGGGGACTACATTTTGGATTCTTAGACCCCCGTCTTACTGTTACACACTCGCCCTGTGGCTGAATTGGTGCTGCTGACTTCGGCTGTGCACTGACTACAGTGGGACCAGGAGAGACTGAAGCCGAATCAGAAGTAGCCGAATTGTCTAAACAAACCGAGTCGATCCAATTTTCGGTTTGCCTAATTGCTATCAGATTCCTAACACGGTCCTCCAATTCTCGTTTTTTCCCGACCAACTCTAAATTAACAAAACACTTTTGGCAGGTGAAGCTGTCTACAATGTCGGCCGGAAAACCTGAACTGTACATGCTGCAGGACACACAACATATAAACGTGCCCTCAATGGGCAGAGAGCAGATAGAACTTACGTTTAGTATTGATGTCATCTTTTCCATTTTCTGTAGTTACTTAAGTGCTTTCTGCTTCAGAGACCGTCGGCTTTAAGTTTCCACCACCCGTTGAGCGATCGACTTTAGTTTCTCATTGCCGGTTATTTCTACTGGTCAGCTGCCGGCTTTACTTCAGATGAACTTGGCCATTATAGACCAGGTAATGTAAAACCACCTTTAATGCCCAAGGAAGAACATATTCTAGAAAGGATATTTCATTACTGTGGTGTACATCATGTTAAGAAAGGTGGTCAGTGTCTGTCAGCCTTACTGCACATAGTGTTATGACTATATAAAATGTTATGGATAGCTTGGCAGCTTAGGGAATGCAGAGGCCCTGACAACATGATACATTTGCCATATGTAACCTGGACAAACAGGGTGATACCAGAAGACCAAAGATATAGTTCACATAAAAACTGTATACTTATTAAATCCTGAACACAATGCAAGATTCAAATCATTAACCCACCCCCATCAACCCACTCCTCCCTAATATGAATGGGATTAAGCAGGTTTGAGAATGTTATGCATGTCACATTATGAACTGGGTGAAGCATAAAAAAGTTGCCCAAAAACATGGACCACATACTAATATGACCATCAATGTGAAATGTGAAAATTGTTGTGATGTCAACGTCTGAGGATATGTTTCCATAAGATCTGCAGCACTGTTTTTTAGAACCTCAGGAGTACAGATGCAAATGTTTCTTGGTTTTAGTGCATTTCTCATGAAAACTATAATGTGCCACTTTTTGCCATTTGCTGATTTGTAAATTTCTGAGGAACACTCACAAGTAGATATTGTTTCCAAAATCTTTGAGATGTCAACAGAAGGAATTGCTATGAACATACAGATCTACAATATAAATACAGTGTTGCAATGAAAACAACAAGTCTTTCTAGCACACACACACACAGATAACAAAATAAGCATTTAGACTTCCCTCTAGCTTTGCTATATTTGCTGCTAAAACAGGGTTTACTATTTTTTTTCTGTACATTTTCGGTGTTCAGAAATAATACATTATAGTGCAAATTAATATGTTAGTAGTACTAATTTGCATTACTTCAAAAGAATGCCAGCACTATACAAATGACTAAGAAATAGTCACCATTTAAGGGTGACATGTTGGGGCAGTGGTAGAGCTGGTACACTCGCAGTAAGGTAGACCTTGGTTTGTTTCCTGGGTCCTCCCTGCATGTAGTTTGCATGCTCTCCCAATCTCTGAGTGGGATTCCTCTGGGTGGTGCTCCGGTTTTTTCCCACTGTCCAAAGACATATAGGTTAGGTAATTGGTGACACTAAATTGGCTCTAGTGTGTGTTTGATGTGGTTGGTGTATGTGTACGTGAGATTGCCCAGCAATGGACTGGCGCCCTGTCCACAGTTTGTTCCTGCTTATTGTCCTATTCTAGCTGGGATAGGCTTAAGCCCCCCCCCATGACCCTGGTCTGAATTAACTGGGTTAGACAATGACATGATATAATCACCTTATATATGACTAAAGTCATATGGTATATTGTATGTGCCATATTCCTCAGCAATACATTAAAATTTAGATTAGCTATTATCTACTACTTAATTTCACTTTCATTACATTTATTCTGATGAAAATCATGGTGGCAACATGCTCAGCTGTACAAATGTCATTGAATCTTCAATATCTTCTGCCAACATGGACACTTCCATGCTGGTCAAGAGGCATACTCCCTCTAGTGTGTCATTTGTTCACTTCTAGTTTAATGTAAATGCTAGTTCCTCATCTTGGTAACTTTTAGTATTTATAAAGAAAGCATTTATTACAACATACCTTTGAATACAAGAAGCATTTCTAATGAAAAAATACCATTTCAGATAACCTTCTACAATTTTGTCTTTATCAGAAAGCTCCCTGATAACATGGCAAAGACATCCCACTATCATAAGCATTGTATCATGCACCTCCACTGTACTTCTAAGATATTCCACTGAGGACAATGACTTGACCTAATTCATTTCAAAGTTATATTAAAATGTAACATTAGTAGCAGTCAGTCGCAAACAAAAGAATGTATTTTTAAAATATGAAAAGAATATTGATTCAAAAGTTTGCAAACAAATTTATAGCATTTGCCCGAAAAGGAACCCAAGGGGTGTTAAACCAACTTTTTAAATTAATTTAACACTCAGATTTATATAAGCATATTTTGTTTGTTTACTTGTTTATGTTTTAACACATGTTATGTATGGTTCTTTATATACATTATCTGTACACAGATTGTAGCTGCATTTTCCCAAAGTTACCAAAGTTCAGCAGCTCTAACTTAAAATATGGGATTCAACAAAAGCCTGATGCGCAGAAATGATTCCACAGACAAAATATCTTCATTTTTAAGTGTTTAGTTAAGTTTCAAAGTAAAACAGTTCACACAAAAAAGAAACTAAAATAGCAAAAAAGGGAAAAATTTATAATAAGAAAAGTTCAGTTCTAAGCTTAATCTTGTTACATCTTAAATCGTTATTATTCATTTATCATTTCTGAACCATTTCAAAGCGGTCAGAAAACTGTATGCTTATCCCATTTCTAACTTGGAAATGGGTCTTTCAAGTCCCTGCTTACTGGGACCTGTTCTAAACACAACAACTAAGCTATTACCACACTGTTTCTCAGTTATAGCAAGAAGGTTCTATCTCTTACTAACTTATAGGGGGAAAAGACTATACCATTGTCTATGACTATGGAAGAAATTATCTATCTATTATAAAAAGAAATCCTGTCCTGTCCTGATAGTCTACGATACGTGATCTTTCTCGGAAGATAATTTAAAGACCCGTGAGACGAAAGAGACCTGCCACGGTGCATCTCAAGGGAACATAGAACGAGAGTCTTGCAAGACACACCCTACAAAAAAAAAAAAAAAAAAAAAATTACTTACAAGCAATAACAAAAAAAAAAACAAATCAGTAGTGTAAAGGCAGTCATGCAACACACACAGCTCCAGGGCTCTTGGTGCATATAAAGTGTATAAGGTCAATACGGTAGAAATGAAATGAATAGGGTAGAAATGAAACGTCGACAATTAAACAAAGAAGAAAGAAAAGCAAGGAGAAAAGAGACTCAAATGCGTTGGACCAGAAAAAAGAGCAGAAAAGAATAATCGAGGTGCAAATTCAGAAAATAAGGAAAGTAATTATCAGCCCGGAACAAGTGGAATTGAAAAAAAAGCACGTCCAATCCAGCTCTTAATTAAATGACAGTGAGTAAATGACAAAGTAGAACTTCATAGAGATGTTTACAAACGTTGGCGCTAAACACATGCAGAGCAGGTTAGAGACTATGAAACCAGGGAAATTAGAAAGGATAAAAAAAAAAACAAAAAAAAAAAACGTTGGCGGTATACACTTGTGGAGAAAGTTAAAGGATTAGAAAGTAGGAAAATTAGAAAATATAAAAAAGTAAAGATCGCAGTAGCGCAAACAAACAAACTGCCTCATTTAACTATGCACCAGTCTAACTTTGGTTTTGCACAATACTTACTACACTATTGCACCTTAACACCTAATTCTACTTTATTCACATAATTTTACTTATTTATTATGTTCTACTATACTGTTATCTTTCTATCTATGACTTTTTGTTAATCTAACTGATATTCTTCTAACTTTGCACAGTTTTTGATAAGCGGATCAGGATGCATTTCACTGCGTGTTGTCCTGTATAACTATGCATGTGAAAAATAAAGAATCTTGAGAATTTCAAAAACGGAGTTTACCGCACATGCATTTATTGGTTACTTTGTTAATGTATATACAGTATATTTATCTGACTGCTTATTTAAAAACCTAAATTTACCCCAGGAGTCAAAAACGTTCTGTCTAGCCCTTGTACAAAAACCTAGACAAAAGCTGGGGTATCACCTTGGTAACCCCATGTACAGGAGTCCAATGCAGAACTCTACTCTTACTTTGTAAAAAAAAAATATTAAATGCTGATGATGTAGATCGTTTTGTCTGTGCTGAAATTCCAACTTATCCTGACCTCATTAAAAAGATTCAGCATATTGGGACTCGCAAGATTACAAATATTGTTTTTACAGAAGTTCTGAAATAAAAGTGAAACTAATAAAATAGCAACAATTCAAGGGTCTGTCCAGTGTGCTGGTTTTGGTTTGCACACAAACTCTTCTGACTGCACCTTTGGCATCTGGCATTGTCTTGATGACTCAACCCATTACCCAGGAATTGCGAGGTGTATCTTTATCTACAATTAAAACAACGTCCCCTGGTTCAAAATTTCTTCTTGGTGCAAGCCATTTTTGACGTTCTTGAAGTATTGGCAAATATTCTTTAGTCCATCTTTTCCAAAATAAATCAGCCATGTATTTAATTTGTTTCCAGCGTCTTCTTGGGTATGGTTCATTTTCTGAAACGAGTTCAGGTGGCATTTTAGGTTGTGTCTTCATTAGGAGCAAATGATTGGGTGTGAGTGGTTCTAAATCATTGGGATCATCTGATGTCTTTGTAAGGGGGTCTGTTATTGAGTATTGATTCCACTCTACACATCATTGTATGAAGATTGTCATCATCAAGTGTTGGTTGATTTAGTGTTGAATTTAGGATCTTTCTTATGCTTCTGATTTGTCTTTCCCACACTCCACCTTGAGAGGCTGATGGTGGATTGAAAATCCATTTGATTTCTTCCTGCATCATAGCGTTGCCGATTTTTTCGTGTTCTAAGTTTTTAATAGCTTCTCGTAGCTCTCTTTCTGCTCCAACGAAATTTGTTCCATTGTCTGAGCACATGATTTTAACATGTCCTCTTCTACTCGTAAATCGGAGTATGGCTTGGATACAAGAATCAGTGTCTAGGCTATGTGCAATCTCTATGTGTACAGCTCTGGTTGTTAAACAAGTGAAAATTACTCTGTACCTCTTGACTAGACTTTATCCTCTTTTGACTAGAAAGGGGCCAAAATAATCAACTCCAACATTAGTGAACGGTGGTTGATCGGGTGCTAGGTGATCTTCCGGGAAATCTTCCATTTTTTGTTCACCTGCTTTCACATTGTATCTTCTGCACATTGTGCACTTTGAAATAATTTTTCTGATAGCTCAGTTTGCTTGAGGTATCCAGTATTTCTGGCATAACTGTGCGAGCATGTAGTTGCGCCCACAATGTCCGATTTGTTTATGAATGTGAGAGAAGCAACGTGGGAATGCTTGTGAAGAACTGCAGGATGTTTAGCTTCTTTGGGCTTTGCAGCTTTACAGAGTCTTCCTCTAACTCTCAGTATTCCATCTTGTATGATCGAGTCAAGTTTATAGATTTGACTGTTCTTTTTTATGCAAGCCTTTTTCTTTAAAGCCTTTAATTCTTCTGGAAATTCTTGCTGTTGACTTAGGCGAATAAGCTCTGTTTCAGCTTTAACTAAGTCATCTAGAGAAATTGGACTTTTTTTAAAGTCAGTTTATACATTTTTATATGCTTTGTGATGAGTGATTTTTGTTCTTCTGGATTATTTTTAGATTGATTGACTTCTAGTTGGAATGTTTATCTTTCATTTCTTAAGTTCAGCATTAAGTCTTTAAACTTGAGAAACCAAGCAACTGCTTTCTTCAAGCGATGCCAATCTGAAAAGTAGGTGATTAGTTTGTTGATGGGCTCGGTTGCTTCCTCTATTTTTGTCATGTTAACTGCACAAGTTTTAACTTCTGGATCATCTTCAAAGAGTGAATCATTTAGTAGATCTGGTCTTTTTGGCCACTCCCGTTCGTGCTTCAATAAGAAACTTGGACCTTGTGACCATGTGGTGCTTTTGAGAAAGTTTTCTATGCTTAGCCCTCTGGATGCTTGATCAGCAGGGTTAAGGGCAGATGTGACATACCTCCACTGTGAAGGTTGTGAATGATCTCTGATCACGGAGATTCTGTTGGCAACAAAAGTCTTGAATTGAGTGCTTTCATTTAAAATGTATTTTAGCGCTGTGGTGCTGTCAGTCTAAAATGTAGATCCTTCTAAGGGCGTTTGAAGCTCACCTTTAAGCATTTTGTCCATTTTAACTGCCACAATGGCTGCTGTCAACTCCAATCTTGGAATCGTGACCTGTTTCAATGGTGCAACTCTTGACTTGCCCATCAGGAATGAACAATGCTTTTTGCCTTCTTCGTTGGTTAAGACAAGGTAAGTGACAGTGCCATATCCATCTTCATTAGCATCTGCAAATTGGTGCATTTGTGCTGTCTTTATGGTTCCAAACCCAGTAGGTTTGAAGCATCTGTTCCCTTTATAGTCTGTAAGTAACTGCAAATCATCCATCCATTTTTTCCATTTCTGAATATGTTTGACTTCTACTTCTTCATTCCACCCAAATTTCTCTTTGCATAAGTCTCTTAGAATAAGCTTTGCTGGCAGTAAGGCTGCTGCTAAAAAACCAAGTGGATAATAAACTGAGCTAACAACAGACAGAATACCACGCCTTGTAGCGGGCTTGTTTTGTAACTTAATCTGAAATTTGAAACTGTCCATTTCTGTGCACCACTGGACACCCAGGGCACGCTCTGTGGGAAGGAGACTGTGGCTCAAGTCTAAGTCCTTTTGTTCATGAGCTTTGTCTTCTTCAGGTATAGACAATAAAACTTCTCTGTTGTTACTCACCCACTTAGTCAAAAGAAGTCCTCCTTTGAGGCATAAAGCTTGGAGGTCCTTTGCCAGCTTTATAGCTTGTTCTTCTGTTGTCACTGACCTTAAACAGTCATCCACGTAGAAGTTATTGACAACGGTGTTAACTGCTTCCTCAGGAAATGTATCTCTGGCATCTTCGGCTGTTTTACGCAAAGCATAAGAAGCACAACTGGGTGAAGAAGTGGCACCAAAAAGATGTACTGTCATTTTGAATTCTTCAAGGTCTTTACTTAGATTACCTTCAGGCCACCATAAAAAACGTAAAAGATCAGTGTCTTTATCTGGTACTTTAACTTGGTAGAACATTGACTTAATGTCTGCCATTAATGCTACTGGCTCCTTTCTGAATCTTTTAAGGACGCCAATGAGTGTGTTACTTAGGTCAGGGCCTTTTAATAATTGTTCATTAAGTGAAATCCCCTGGTAGGTGGCAGTGCAATCAAAGACCACTCGAATTTTATTTTTCTTAGAATGATACACACCGTGATGTGGAATGTACCACACTCTGCCTTCATTGCAATTTAGGTTTTCTTTGTGTACCTTGACAGCGTAACCCTTGTCTATAATGTTTTTCATGAAGGCTTTATAGTCTTCGTGGAAACCTGAATTTTTGCTCAGTTTTCTTTTGAGTCCAATAGCACGCTGTTCAGCAATACAGTGATTGTTTGGCATTTTCAGTGTTTCATTCTTCAAAGGTAAATTTAAACAATAGTGACCACCTACCATTCCCGCAGATTCTGAGGCTATGCGCATGAACTTGATGTCCTCCTGTGACATCTCCTCCTTTTCTTCACAGCTGCGCTCTGGAAAATCTGTGTTATACTGTTGCAGCAACATATCCTCAATCTCTGTTATTGACACATGATTGATTGAACGTTTGGGCATCTTACCACTTTGTTTTGTGAGGTCATCTATCTCTTTGTATGGTCCACCAACCACCCATCCAAGAGCAGTCTTCATGGCATGAGGTCCACCTCCTTGGCTAGATATGATTCGCGACTGCTCGAAGATTTCTGGGTAGTTGATTCCTATTAAAAGATCAACTTCAGAGTCAATATGAGTTAGACGTACCTCTTTAAGATATGCTCACTTATCGATATCTTCTTGTAGTGGAATATTTTCTCTGTTCACTGGAATGGAGACCTGTGTATAGACCTTTGGCAAATCAATATATTCATCATAATTGAGACCACAGACTTGAAAATCTGATAAGACAGAACATTGGGTTAGTATCTTTGAATCATCATCATCGTTACTCATAGTTTTGAGGAATACTTGTGTTCTTCTCCCTTGAAGGCTTAATTGTCTCTGGAGCCTTTCGGTGCAAATTGTTACTGTACTGCCAAGGTCTATAAAGGCATATATTTTTACATACCTTTCATTTTTCTTAGATTTTACCTTAACAGGAACTACTTGCCGTGCATATTCTTCTCCGGCCCCAGTAAAGGCACAAGTTCCAGTCTCTGTTTCCTTTTCTGTAGGTGTTGCCACACTAGCTGTAGCTTTAGATGTTGCTCCACTCTCTTTTTTGATGTGCAGGATATCTGGGTGCTGCAAAGAACATGTCTGACATTTCATTCTTTCTTTACAGTTCTTACCAAGGTGCCCCTGTTTGAGACAGCGAAAACATAAACCTTTAGATTTTAAAAAGTCAATTCTTTCTTTATGTGGCAGTTCTTTGATTTTACTACATTCAGCAAGAGTATGCTGGCCATTGCAGAATACACAAGGCTTTTTAAATGCACATGTATCATTACAGTCTTTTTGACAGAGATTTCTTGAGTCTCCTTTTCGGCAGTATCAGAAATATTGGTGGTGAAAATAACTCCCGATCTCTGTCCATACTTCTGAGGAGGCCTGGCTTTCTCTGTCTTTTCTTTTTTCTCTATACAAGTGTCGCCTTGTAAAACTGCACTGTGCACAGGTTCTAGAAGCATTTCAGCTTCGTTACGCAAAAAATTAATTAGTTCAGGTATGCCAGGTCTCGTTTTATTTTCTTGAAGCTTATAAGCATGCCTCATTCATTCGTTTCTCAGAGAGAATGGAAATTTCTTAAGCACAGCATGCACATTATGACTGTTATTGAATTCTCCACTGTTCCCTGAATCATTCATAGTGTTCATGCAGATTGAAAGGAAGTTAACGTAATCTCTTAGAGCCTCCCCATCGTTTTGCTTTATTTAAGGCCATTTCAATGCTTTATTGAGATATGCGTCTGCTATGAATAACTCATTGCCATAATATATTTCAAGCAATCTTCTAGCTTCTGAGTAGCCTTCATCTGGTAACATTCATGAACAGCCTTTAATCATTTCTTGAGGAGAACCTCTGGTGTACTGGATCAGGTAATCTAATTTATCTTGTGAGTCTGCTAATACATCACCCACAGCGTGATCAAAGGCTCTGATGAAATGTGCATAGGCAAGTGGGTCACCTGAAAATAAAGGGACCTGTCTGTGTGGTACTTCACCACGTGGTGCTGGAGGTGGCGCTGGAGGTGGTGGAGTAGTAGCTATGTTTTGTTGGGTTAACGATTTAGCCATTTCAATGACTGCTTTCTGATATTCGGCTTGATTTTTTTGGCTTTCAACTTGATTCTGTGCTAGCACGTCTAATATATCATTTTTGGAGCTCTGAGTGTCAGTTTTTGTGTTAGATGTGGATTGTTCCTGCTTTTCCACCTTTACTTTAAGTTCATGTAGCATTTGTAGTATACTATCAAGTGTCGATTGTTCAACTGTAACTGTTGAAGAAGGTGATGATGCAGCAGTGCTTTTCTGGGCTAAAGAGTCACATTTAATATCTAACGCGCGCTTTAACTGCGGAGAAGCCTTTCGCACCTTTGACTTTGAGCGATTCCGTTCTTGTAATTGCATCTTTTCGAATTGATTAACTAGCTGTTCGTCAGATGTATGTGTTAACAGGCTACTTGTATCTTTCAGCCATGCTGCTGTAGCGTCAATAAATTCACTCCATTTTTTAGAGCTTTCGGTGAATGTCGTTTTCTGTTTCTTAATCGTGCCTTCTTTACTTAATGCTGATAATAGCCTTTTATGCAACTCCTCTATCTCACTGTACGTCTCACAAAAATTTTCATGTCTTTCTGCTACTTCTAAGTGATTTTCTGGAGTGTCTTTAAGACTTTCAATTTCAGTTACAAGCACAGAAAGCTTATCTTTCCTTCTACTTATATGATCTTTAAGATCTCCAATTACATTCTCTGGCTTTGAATCTGTACTCAAATCACTACTAACTTCACTTGAATTATGCATAGACATTGCCGTGACAACATTTCGATTGACTGACAGCTGGCTTTCCTGACAGCAACTTCGTCACAATCGGAACGTTCCAACAAAGCAGATTACTTCCTTATGGTGAGGCTTCAAAGACTCAGGTAAAAACACAAGCGATAATCCACAATGTCTTTATAATATCACAGTCTCTTAAAACCTTCTTAAGTTCAGGTACGGCGACCTTGCTTTCATTTATGATAATGCAGAGGTAGAAGATAAGAGCACAGTACCTCGGAATGACTCAGTTCTTTTTCTTTCGTTGACGAGTTCTGGTGTAGAAGTGTCCTCTGTCCTCAGATGGTAGATTCCAGTTTAAGGCCTTCAGATGGCAAGTTTTCTGATGAAAATGTAACTGCGTTTTCCCAAAGTTACCAAAGTTCAGCAGCTCTAACTTAAAAAATGGGATTCAACAAAAGCCTGACGCGCAGAAATGATTCCACAGACAAAATATCTTCATTTTTAAGTGTTTAGTTAAGTTTCAAAGTAAAACAGTTCACACAAAAAAGAAAATTAAAATAGCAAAAAAGGGAAAAATTTATAATAAGAAAAGTTCACTTCTAAGCTTAATCTTGTTACATCTTAAATCATTATTATTCACTTATCACTTCTGAACCATTTCAAAACGTTTCTGAACCATTTCAAAGCGGTCAGAAAACTGTATGCTTATCCCATTTCTAACTTGAAAATGGGTCTTTCAAGTCCCTGCTTACTGGGACCTGTTATAAACACAACAACTGAGATATTTCTCAGTTATAGCAAGAAGGTTCTATCTCTTACTAACTTATAGGTGGAAAAGACTATACCATTGTCTATGACTATGGAAGAAATTATATTCTATTCAAATTAAGCAAACTTTAATATGAGTTTAACTGAAAACTTTAACTTTCTAAGATTTGCTCTTACGCAGATGTTTTTGAAATCTAACTACTTTGTAGAAACTGGAGGCATTATAAAAGTAATTTAGTAATAGCCGCTACTAAAGGACATCAAACTTTTGATATGCCCAGGGTTCCAAAACATTTAAAACAGAACAATACTATTATAATATCTATCTTCAATTACACTGATGACAACAGGGATGCAAAGGAGATCCTATTTATTCCCTGAATTACCCCACAGCATTGTCTACCTTGCGGTCTGGTCTAGGAGACACATATCTAAGTATGGTAGCCTAATGGAACACATCAGTTACATATACACGGAGCATTTCAAATTAAAAAGGGTCTCATGTATTACATAACATTTTGATTTATTGTATTAAAATCAAAAATACATTGCAAATAATATGTAGTTATATATTTGCATGAAACATGCATTGATATTGACAGAACAAAACTAAATATGTTGGCACAGTGAAATAAATATTTAAGTTTTCTTACAAATGATCCTAATTAATGAAGTATACAATTTTCAAAAAACACTAAAAAATTCTTTGGAAAAAGCATTACTGTGTAATATTACTGCATTACTGTGCATTTAAGTCTTTAAGACTTAAATGCATATAAAGTCATGCCATGCCTTTTGTAGAATCATCTGTATTTCTGGATCACAAACATCTTTTGTATCAGGGGAAAAGTTACCTTCACATAAAATATAGTTGAACAAGTTTTTCGAAATGAACTGTGGCCCAGGACCACTATGAACCATGGAAACAGCGATCATTCACCCAATGATGAAATATTTATCATTATTAATTGCTAAAACAAAAACAAAGTGCCAAACCAGTCACCACATCCATTAAACTATGCTTTGCTTAAATTAACTTATTTCAGTCATAGTTAATGCACATTATATAATAGCTACACTGGGCAAATGACAAGAAATCATACACGTACAAGATATCAGTCCACTGCAGGATGTAACAGCTCATAATACTCACCAGCACTGTCACAGGTAAAGTATTTTTCAGTTTCCCTTCCTTCAAATAGTGTTCTGTTTTTAAGATGTTGCATTAGGAGTTCTAAAAATTCTCATTTGGGTCCTCCTGTGTCAATGCCACTTTCCATGTAGCCAGTAATATCACTGAATTTCAATAAAATGGTGTGTGCTGGATCAAAGTACGAACACTTAAAACCACATAGAGCTCCATTCCAAATGCCAGCTCTGTTTATATTGAACTGTGAGACATTTTCAGACTTAATCTGCTTGGATACATTTTCCAGGATGTCTTCCACACTAACTATTTTGTCATTAAAACTGTATGTAAAAATAAAAATAGGAGAAAGAAAAATTACTTTTTACATATAACCAGTATAAGTCAACTACTGAGGAACAATTATGTCAAAAAAACAACAGTCACCCTATCTGTAGGATATATAACAAGATTTTACTCATTGCTGACAGACTGTAAAATACACACATTAATTCAAAAGATAACCATGAGTTTTTTTAAAGAACACATAATATAAATGAAACAGATATTAAATCATTATTAAATAACAATAATTACAATATTAACTACATTTATTAAGACTGGAAGAAAAAGTGTTACCACAGAAACTTACCAATCAACATTGTAAGCAAATTCATCTACTGATGAGCTTAGTGTCACTTTCAACTCGAATTGGAGAATAAACCACTCTATATGTTCTTGGAAAAAATAAGAAAGCAATTACATATTGAGCTAGAGGGATCAATAGTAAAAATGATGAATTTCAAAATTTTGCCTGTGGACAAGCTGGACCTCTCCCCCATGAAATCTGTTTACTACGTTGTTCTTCCTGTCTTATTGTATTTTTATATTGTAAGAAATTTTAAATAAATTACATTTATTATTACTTTGCCTATAGGTAACAATATGGCTAATGTACGACACTACTACATGAACTAGTAAAATTCAAAAAAGGACATAGCAGCACTAGAAAAAGACCAGAGAAGAGCGACTGGGCTGATTCCAGTGCTAGAGGGGATGAGTTATGAGGAAAGATTAAAAGAGCTGAAAGAAGATTATTAAGAGGAGACCTGACTGAAGTGTTTAAAATTATGAAGGGAATTAGTACAGTTGGTCCAGAGGGTTATTTTAAAATGAGTTCATCAAGAACACACAGACAGTTGGAAACTTGTTAAGGGTAAATTTCACAATAAACATTAGGAAGTTTTTCTTTACAAAAAGAATCACAGATACTTGGAATAAGTGACCAAGTAGTGTGGTAGACAGTTGGACTTTAGCGACTTTCGAAACTCGACCTGATGTGTTTTTAGAAGAGTTAAGTGGATAGGACTGGCAAGCTTCATTGGGATGAATGGCCTGTTCTCATCTAAAATCAATATGAAAACACGATTATTTTTATATATATTAGATTTGTAAGAGTAACCTCTTATTTGAACATTACATTAGAAGATGATTTATGTCCTAAGGCATGCATTAAAGCCTTTACTAATTTTAAATAGCTTGGTTTGCAAATTCACTTTAAGTGGTATGCTAAATAATGAAAAGAAAAAAAATATTAATTTGTGTCTATTAATACATATAACATTGATCACAATTGAGATACTATAAAATACTTTGTTCAGCAACATATTCAACGGAAATTATATAGGTAGCATTGTTGATAATACCTGTAGCAATGTGCACCCTTATTAACACTAGTGCAGCTTATGAAAACTTCCTTTGATGATGTGCTTGCCATATTTTGCTTTTCATTTGATACAGGATTAATCAAAGACATCTATTAAAACAGAAATTGAATATCAAACAGTTTAAAGTAACAAACACAACAGGCACGGAGTTACAGTAATTTACTAATATTGTATTTTAACTGAATTCAATTCTCATTTTTGTATGGCACTTTTAACTAAATGCAGACACTGAGCTCTGTGACAAGTTTTCAGGTAAAATGCAATTACAACTTTTCTAATTATATAATGAGTACATAAAAACACAAAAGTAGTTTGAAACTTATTAACATAAACAGACCTAGGCACTTTCTGTTCCTTGATTAATTGTTGAACTATGGCCAGTTAACAAAAGAGAAGATGAAAACAACAATTCAGTCAGTGATAATTTTTAGCAAACAGCATTTTAAACTGCAAACATGGTTTTAAACTATGGTTACTAATGCAGTTACTCCTAGTGGAGAATCTCATTTTAACTTTTGGTCTAATTGTGCTCTTTATACTCTGAGTATTAATTCATTTAGATTTTGCTAAAGCAGCAAATTTAAAAATGCCCCATAGCAGGAATTTTGGGCAACAGCTACAGAATAGTTACAAGGGGGATAAACAACTGCCTGTGATGATAACAAGGCTGTGTCCTGGGTTGAAGTCTGATCAGTCAGCCAGGTAGTTTTGCTGTCATATTTTACGATAAATTAAAAGATCCTCTATAGTCAGGCTGAAAACCATCTCTCTTGAAAACTCCAGGCCTTTCTCAAAAATCATCCAAATTAATCACAAAGACTCTTCTTTTATTTGAACAACAGATCTCCAACCAAACAAATAAAAAGAAATTAGTTTTGCATAAACTGGATTAGAACTGAGAAATTACAATCAGAATTAAAAAAACACATTTAAGTACATTTATATATTCATTCATATATTTCATAAAAAATAAATGAGTAAGATGCATGTAAATAATGATGCCTTTAATTGGTAAATGAACAGATTTTTTAAAAATATATTTCATGTGTGTAATATTTAAAATATTCAAACGTACCTGTACACAACTTACTGCATCCTTCTGAGACTTTCTTTTAGTGGTAAAACTAATGGATCTTTGTTTTTTTATTTCTTTGAAACGAAAAAGACTCCGTCAGTACTGGAGAATTTTCAGGATACTGGCGTCCTAAACATTTTCAAAAGGGTTATTCGCTTTAGCACGCACAAAGTACTGCAGCTAAAAACCATTACATATACTGAAATGCAAGAGACATATTATGTGTTGGTGGTACTCCCAGCGATGTGGATGATAGGTCACCTGACGGCAAGAAAGGCAAGTGATCACCCACAGGTGGAACAAAAAAGTGGCCCCGTGCCCAGCTGACTACCACAACTGGGACATTGTCTGCCTTTAGAGAATGAGAATGTTTGTTACAAAAAGAAGTACAGCATTTGTAACAAAATAGTAAAAAATTTGGTAAACCCAATAGCAGGACTTCCCTGTTTCAGTTAATGGATGACAATGGACACTTCGTGCTCTGACCTCGTAGGGGACTCAAACCCACCTACCACATTGTTCATGACCCCCCACCCCGTGTCTGCAATACCACATGTATTTGCATACTCGACCCACTAAATGGAACCCACAACCAAATAAAGAGAAAGAAATCCATGCGTATTGTCACACTCAAAACTTTATAATAAGAAAATATGTTATTAATAACACGTCGTGAGGAATAAGAAGAAGCTGACATGACAGGGAGTAGCTGCAGTTATTTAGTTCAAGTTTGACATTTTTATGTTAAAAGTTTGTGAATATGTTAAACTTTTTGCTCAGTTTCCCAAGGGAACATTTTAGTTTTTTAATTACCAGGAAGTCACAAAAACTGTAGTTGTGAAGGGATTATATTTAACAAGAACAACCAGTATACGTTCGTCATTTTGTATGAAATCTGAACAGTTATTAAAACCAACCATCAAGACCCTTCGCTGAAGCAGACTTTCCTGCACTTAACATGTTGAATGCTCAGGAGATAAACGTCTACAGACCCTTGCAGTCTCCACACTGCATGTATACAGTATAATATATAGGTTTAAAATATACAGAATATTCTGCATTTCACCTTTAAATATGATCAGTTGAAGATAAGTCCGTTGCACAGATTTCTCCTCCAATTACGCATGCAGAGATTTTGTTTTGATAATCTAATTTCCAGTGTGGATCTTTCCATTTTCAAAATGCTGTTTCCGTTGTAAAGTTCACTTCCGTTTTCAGTTTTTGTTGATTTCCTGCTGCAGTTTCTTAATGTACATTTCATGATGTTGTTTTGTAATGATGACTTCATGCTATAACTTTTTACTGTTAATTTCACATTCTTTTTTATGTAATGCTACCAGTTTTTGTTAATTTCATGCTCTCACTTTTTGTTAATTTCAAGCTCTGTAATTTAATTGTCAGTTTCACCCTCTCACTATTTGCTAAGTTTATACCCTCACTTTTTATTGTTAACTTCATGTTTTCGTATATATTAATTTCATTGTGTTTTTTTATTTTGTTTTTTTTATTTGTTTTGTTGTTGAATTTGTTATTGTGTTTTGCCCTTGAGAGCCACCGTAGTTTTTTTTTTTTGCCATAACCTGCTCACAATGCAAATGTTGAGCAAATTTTTTCACTTATGCAAACTCAGCAAACCATGGAGAGGAATCACCTTTCTGTTGATTCACTGAAGGAGATTCTGTGCACCCAGTACAATTTTAAACACATGAGCTGCAAGGACTTTCATGCCTACCTGATGAGTAATCATCCACTGTTGGGAAAGATGCAGTCTGCTCAAAAGTATGCCCAACCACATTACGAGGACTGAAAGTCTAGTGAAATGGCTGACTTTTCATTTTATCTTATTTTATTTTGTGACCTTTTAAGAAATATTTTGAGGTATGCTAAATGTTTTAATTTTATGTTATTTCATTATTATTGCCTTATTTAGGGCCAAACATTGAACAGAAAGAATTCTCATTTGGCCAAAAGTTATCTTCTTGAGGTACAATAAAAGCTCCAAGCACCACACCACTGAAAGTGGACTGAAGACCACTGAAGCACAGGACTGAATGCCAAGGAAATGGAAGTTTTGTTGTCGTCATTTTTTTTTTTTGCAACTTTTACACTTTTTAATCTTTGGCCATAAAAAAAATATGACAAGTTATTGTTTAGTGCAAGATTCAGTAAAAAGTTCAAAAGTTCAGTGCAAAGTAGACCTATTGACCACTATTGTTTATAGTGGTATTGGTGTTTTTGTTTCTGCATTTTAGTCTTGTTAAAGGCCAATAAAGTTAATTATCATACTATAGCCTAATAGACATGACTGTGGACACATTTGTATGCATTCACTAGCCATGGTGCCACATGCACTCCCCCTTCCCCCCCTCAACCCACTGCCAAGTGTCCTCTTTTTCAAAAACGTAAATCTGGTCATCCTACCATTGTGTATACATTGTCATATATTATTGCATTTTTTTACCATATAAGTCCTTAGCTGGGATACTGTAAAAAGTTTTCGTCTCTGAATTACAAAAAAAAAAAAAAATGGTGAAGAATTACCAGCCTTACTGTTACACTGAGGGGATATGATCTACGGGAAAAATTACCAAGCACCTTTATTCATCTACATATGGAGAGCAAGAAAACAAAGTATTTCAGTTCTGCCTGGGCAGTCCTGACATCTAAACTGCCCTCAGAGCCCTTCCTGTTATACAGTTCAGGTAGGGGAGCATTCACTGGTAGATTGTATTGCTAGACCCACCATATGATGAAACACCTCAGGATCCTTTTTGGCAACCCAGAAATGACCATCTATCTGCCAAAGTCAGGTGTTACATGGGTGTTCTTTTGGCCTGGTCTAGCCACTCTGGTCCTCGCAACTATATAGCAAAACAGGAAGCACCAGGGTCCTCATGTAGAAATGCTGCATATGCACAAAAATGTTGCATACGCCATTTTTCTCACACATTTTGGGTTGTATAAAAACGAAACTTGGCGTTAAGCTATGCACATTTTCACATTAGTCCCCTGCCTTGCATAAGCACATTTCTGGTCAGTTTTACAAACTGGCGGGACGCAGTGTCAAAGCAGTACTACTGTTTCTGTGTCATTTACCTTTCTTTTTCATATTTGCATCAATGACATGGGATTTATCAAATACACTAATTGCATATAATTTACAAATTTAATTCACTTGATTGTAATCATTTTGTAACAATATGATGGTGCATGGAATAGCCAAACTATTCCAACTACCATAGCTGTTTTAGCATTGTTAGAAGACATGGAAAATGGAAGAATTAGAAGAGAGTGCGTATTTATAGATGACGATGATGACTGGCTTCTAAGTCGATTTCAATTTCCTACAGCTATCCTCTTGGAGCTGTGTGCTGAACTGGAAACCGGCTTTACAAAAGCAGACTTTGAAGAATTGTGCTCTACCTGCTCTTTTAGAAATTCTGTCCATTGTTGAGTTTTTAACTACAGGAGCTTATCAATGTGAACTTGCTGATGATTGGGCATTTCACAAACATCACCAACGTTGTGCAATGCCAGCTATATAGGATGGTATTATTCGCTTGTCATCCAGATATATAAGATTTCCTTATACTGTGATTGAACTGTGAATCATCAAAGCACAATACACAGCAACATCTGGTTTACCAAATGTAATCGGAGTAGTCAGCTGCACACACATTGCTATTGCAACGGTGCTGGACAAGTTACAGTATATCAGCCAGGGATGAATCACCAAAAGAATGAGCTGGCATTACATCAAATATAGCTGGAGAACCTATAAAAACGGCAGCTCTGTACTGTCACAGGTGCTTTCTCCAACATGTGCGGCAAAAGGCAAGCAATTCTTTTAAAGATAGCAAGTCACCTCACATAGTCATGTAAAGAGAAGAGAATCAATACGTTGTGTCGCTTGGCACCAATGCTATGCAATAAAGGCACCTTCAGAGAAAGAATTTGCTTATGTAAATAGAATGCATTTCCACTCTATTCATGTGCTGCTCTATAGTCCACAGAAAGTGTGTCGCATAGTGCAGGCATGTAGAGTCCTGCTTGCCCATACCTGAAGAGATGTGGTATGATGAACCTGAGCATGACCCGCCAAATGATCAGCCAAACTGGACAGTGTTCCAACTTTGTTTGAAGGTAATTAGCAAAATGTGAAAACAGGTAATCAGATGCAGCATTCATTTTTTAACCAATTAATTTAAATGGTGGTCAATGTTACATAGTACAGCTCTTATATATTTTAAGTCATTGGCTACATCTCTTACAGCATCCACTATTGCATTTTGTGACTCTAGAACAGCATCCATCAGCACACAGCCAGATGGTCACCCTGTGATTTCTGAGATGTGTGTGCAGCCAGCATCTGAAGATGTGCTGGGCACAGCAGCACCATCACCACATGGAGTTGTGTCATCGTCACAGGGGTCAGCTTTTATGATATTGCCTGAAGCAGAATAAAGAGATGGTTGGCTGTGACGTAAACTTTGATATCTGACTGTTACTTTTATATTTCGGGAACTGGGTGGCTTTCTGAACTTGAACTATCGAGTGTCTCCACCACAGCGTATCACTGCAATAATTCCTCTTTTTGCTTATGCCACTACTTAAGCCAACAAATAATACATTTTTCCTTGCCTCCACTTCACATTCGCTTAAATTCTTCTTTTCTTCCACATGATTTTGCCATTGTCTTTTAACAAAACACTGAATGTGAGATGATATTTATATTGATTTGCATATTAAAATATGTGAAATTCTGGGAGCAATCAAGGTGGGACTGTAGGCATGTGCATGTGTGTTAAATTTCACAGTCTTTGGGATTTATACTGGGGAAGTGCACGGAACTTGGCATATGCACAGTTTTATGCGTCTGGATATTTTTGTGCGTATGCACATTTCTGTTTTTGTCTGTATGCCATGTTTTAGTGTGAATTCCATGCACAGTGTCATACATGAAGCCCCAAAACTCTAAAGACTTGCACCTTCATTGTTTTACAAAGATACTGTGAGTACCACACACCCCTTTCCATCAACCTCATGGTCTCCCAATCTGTCTACTGACTTCAAAGGAAGAGTCACCAGACACTTGTTGCTGCTGACGTAAGTAAACCTCTTGACACAGTTGACAGTGTCTCCTTAAACAGACACATTGCTGATGACTATGCCCAAGAGATCATTAAAGGCCTGGATCTTGGATTTTATCCAGGACTCTCACATGCCCAGACACTCAGACTCCTTACTCAATCTCTAAAGAGCCCCAATCAGAGCCTCCATTGATGCCGGAAAGATCACAGCATTGTCGGCTAAGTCAAGATTAGTGAATCTTTGTTCACCAACAGATGACCTACAGCCACTGAACCCTACGCCCCTGCACAACACCCAATCCATGCAAGCATTGAACAGGGTAGGAAGAAGAACACACTCTTGAAAAACCCAAGAATCAACTGGGAAAAACGCAGGAGTTCTGCCTCCGCAAAGTCTCCGGATGATCCAAAGGGCAGCTCAATCAACTAAGTCAAACGCTTTACAAAAATCAACAATGGCTGTAAAGAAACTCTGCAGATATTTGTGTTTGCACTCAGGATGCGGTCAATGGTAGACTTCTTAGGCATAAAACCAGACTGCTCTGGTCACTGGTAGGTGAGCAAGTGATCACGGATCCTATTGAGGATGACCATAGCAAGGACCTTACTCAGTACCAAAAACAGTGTTATCTTCCTGTAGTTGCCAAAATCCATGCAGTCATCCATCCCTTTCCAGATAGGGACAATAAGTCCCATTTTCCAATTAGTTGGGATGATGCCAAATGGAAGCAAAGATTGCTTGCAATGCCAGGAGGACAGCCTTACCACCAGCCTGGAGAAGTTCACCCCGGATACCACAGATCCCTGGAGCCTTCAGTACCCTCAGCTAGTTTACCACCTGTGCAATTTCAGTGAGACTCGGTGGTTCACAGCTAATTGGAAGATCAGCCTCAAGAACTATCGACCCTACGAAATTGATGGATTAAATATCATAATTAAATTAATATAAAGAAAATTACCCAGTACAACAGATAAAGGGGAAAACAAATAAATGGCAGCAACTGGATCAGTAACCATACACTCCACCACTCCAATACATACAGTAAACAAATAACATAAAAGGAAAAAATATTTGACAACAGGCAACACATAAAGTCCACACAGTTCTGTCACTTCTTAAATGCAGTTGTAGTCTTTTTTCGCTTTTTCTTGCAGCCTCCAGAAAGCGCTATCCCAGAACAATAAAAAAATATTCTCAGCTCACCCAATCTTGATCCTCTTGACTGTCCCATCCATTTATTTCTGTAGCCCATCAGCTTGAGAGCAACTGTGGCAATAAAGTCTTTGAGGTGCTGGCTTCCAAACTGGAAAGGGCTTTGACCTCAAAATGAGACAATCTCCAGTCTGGCCTTAGATAGTCCATGGCCTGTATCCTCCACTACAAAACTTGTGTTGAGTATCATTGTTTCTTTTTCCTGTCGGTTCACATTCCTTTTTAAGTGTAACGTAGCATCAATTTTTCTATTGTCATTACTTATTAATATTTAAATCATGGTGTTAGCATTCTTTCACTTTTGTATCGCCTCTTAAGCAACATTTTGTTAACTCCTAATCATTTTTTTATTTTCCTCTTCCTTGGTTTTTGAAAGCTTTTTGTAGGAACTTACTTATTTCAGAATCTCTGTTTTGTTCCTTTATGCGAAACTTTTATATGGATTGCCTCTTCCTTTTAAAATCTTTAGGCTTTGGCTCTTCGCAAAGTCTGTTTTTTGAGTTTAAAGGGGCCAGGTCCACTTTGGATTTTTGAGGCCTACTTAAACTTTTAGGACTAATAGTTTCAAATTGAGGTCTGTGTTTCAGATTTGTATAACCAGAAGTAATTATAAGTATCTGTTATACATAGTATACACTTACTACATAAATTAAATATTCTAAGCCAGTGGTTCCTAAACTCGATCCTGGGGACCCACTGTAGCTGCAGGTTTTTGTTTCAACCAATTTCCGTTTTTCTTTGGACTCTTAGCCTAATTAAGTGAGTCGTTAGTTCCCAGTTTCTGTGTTTTGGAGTCAATGTAAAAATTACAAACTAAGTTTGGTAGATTTTTATTAAAATGTATTTTATTAAAATATAATGAGGAATATGTAGGTTTTTTAAGTCATTAACAATATTTCCAACCTCATTTTCAATCTATTTTCCAGGTATTCTGGTTATTTAATTGATTATTTTCTAATTAGCAAGTCTGACACTAAAGTTGTTGCTGCTTTCATCATCATCTACTGTGCTGGTTGTTAACTGTCACTATTAGAGTTAAATGAAGGGAGCAAACTACACAGGAAAAGGGGAAAATAATGGGAAAACAACAAAAGAGAGTTACGCATTTATTTTTTAGAAAAAAATAGAAATATTTCGAAATGTCTTATAAATGTAAACATCATACTGGTGTGTTTATCTGAATGCGGAACAAGAGAAGAGTAAAAAAAGACCAGACAATTAAATGAGATCAGTTGTTATCAATTACTATCACAGATTGTGAATCTAGTTGGAACAAAAACCTGCAGCCACAGTGGGTCCTCAGGATCGAGTTTGGGAACCATTGTTCTAAGCTGTTACCAAGTACCAGACTTTTTAATGATCTAACTTTGATTTAATTTCCCTGTCTAATACTAAACAGTGGAAAAGCTGACTGAAATATCAAAATTAGCACAACATTAGAATCATTTTTATTTTAAAATGAACCCTTGTGCTATGAACAGAGAATTACCTAAATATGCTCCAAAGAACAGTGCTTTGCAGAACATGTCTATGTGCCTGGCTAGGTCAACTCCAAGTCTTAAAAGAGAAGTAAAAAAGAAGTATACAGAGCAAAGTTCCACTAGCACAAGGGGGTTATATAGCTCCCAGGGATGTCTGTCTTGCCCCGTCAATCATCAAGGTAACATACAAAAGAGAAAAAAATCCATTAGAAAAATCTCTTTATAAGTCGTTCATAGGGCCATGTTAAACTGTTCAGATATGACAGGAGCTGACCCTGAAGTTACTTTAATATACATTTTTGAGCAAACACATGGCAGCACAGTTGCGTATGGGCAAATTTTCCTTATATATTAACATTTCTTCACAAAAGGACTATAATAGAGGTAACAACAAGAATTAAAATATTCAGAATATGCTTTAAATTGAGTTTAATGGCCTGTTCTTTTTGAAAGCTTTCCTAGATCTCTTAGAGGTGTCAATTGTGTGGTCTGGCCCCTAGCTCTATATGTCCAATTTGGTATCTTGATTAATGGTGGGTGAACTGACCTTTTTGTAATAATAAAGGACATTTTTCAGATTGTAGACACTTCATCTCATTACTTCTGTAGGTATGTATTTACAGCATGTTGTGAAAGTTTAACTGAGACTGCAGTGTAGAATGGATGTTAAGTACAGCAGACATCCAGCTGTTAAATAAATACTTTGCTTATTTAAGTAGACTTTCACATCAAGAGAGCCCAGCATGTTGAGACATCTCAAAACAATGAAGACTCCAGAGATCTTCATTTTATGTGTACTGTTTCTTTTACCCTTAGGTATTATTCTGGACTGCAGGCATATCTTTCATGCATTAGAGTTCAATTAGCAGTAACTGCATAGCCAGCAGGCATCAAAATGATTGAAGGCTTCAACCTGACCCTTGGTTTTCTTGCTACCCAATGGTAATTAGTTTGAATCAGATTAGAAAACTGTCCAGGTTAAACACCAGATTAGAGGAGAGAACAGTGTCAAGGAAAATGATTGAATGTAAAATAGTAAAAATCATACTAATTTTAGAGTTTCTTATATATATTTTTTTCCAAGATGTGTGAAACACAATTGGCAGCATGAATGTGTAGTGTTTAGTGTTGTTTCCTTTCAGCTCTAAGAGACTGGATTTGAATCCTGGCCTGCTCACTGTTTATTCAATTCAAGTTTGATTCAATGAATTCAGTGAGACACATTGCTTGTTTGAAATCACTTGTGCCTAATCCTGGGATTATAGGTAAAGTTCCAAGACTGAACTGAACTGACACTGAAAAAATCTTCTTGTACTATAATATATATTTAGAAAGCTCAAGTGGTTTTCTTTTCATGTTTTTCTTGTGAAAAAGATTAACCTTTAAGTTTATGAATAAAACTTAGTTATTGTACTTTTACAATAAACACACTTCAGTTTTATTACCATACTATACTTAAATATTATATATGTAGAGAGAGAGAGAGGAGAGAGGTACTGTGTAGCTGGGCTACATAGTTTATAGTGTTGTCAAATGTTAGTACTGAGTGCGTCTTGTTTCCATTGTCCCGTTTGCTGTTTATGTGTGTGTCAGTGAATACCGTCCCCGTAAAGGGGGACAGATGATGGAAGGAGACCACAACCCCTGTTCACTATTAATCAATTACATCCGTCACAGGACTATTTAAGCAATCAGGAGGAAATAGCTGAAAGTAAAGTGACTTAAAAAGGAGAGAGAGAGAGGAGAGGAGAAAGAAGGAGACAATTTTTTCACAACCATGGATCAACTTACCTGCTGTTTTTTCACATCGCGCTTTTACAATAGTTTGTTTTTCATTCCGCTGAACTGTCTTCCATCCCTCATCTGCAGAGACCCCGGGGTCGGATCATCATCCACCACGCGCCAAGGAATCACAGTGAGGTTGCTTCAATTGCCGGGAAAATCAAACAACTCATTTATATTTAGTTCAGTCATCCGTCTTGAGGACTGTTCTATAACCGGACTCTAATTCATGATCATTCATTCCGTATATCATTCATTGTTGTTATTCGTTGTTTGTTATATGTTACAGGGGCAAGGGAGGGTTTGTTGTATTTATATATGGTGGTGTCACGTTATTGCTGAGGTGGAGGGATATATATATATATATTTTTTTTTTTTCTATTTATTTATTTTGCATATTTATTTCATTTAATACAATCAATCAGTTTAATTTTACATATCTGCTTTTCTGTTCTGCTTATATTTACACCATCAATTGTTGGGAAAAGTTTAATTTGTTAGAGGTACGGCTTGAAAGTTAGTAATTTATCTAGGCCACAGGTCTTGGAGGTGTAGCTGCCGGCTGGGTAAGGGGTCGGCCGTGTGCCACAATTAACCCATTGTCTCTTCCTTTTACAGGTGTAATAACAGTTAATGGATATAAAGTGAGAGCGATGTTTGATTCTGGGAGTAACATTTCTATTGTTGCTCACCGTTATGTTTTACCGTGACAATGGCTTAAGTTAAAGCCCTGTCTTACTTGTATTCATGGCGAAACCCACTATTATGAATCTACCTCGTGTATTATATCAGATGGCAGCTCTATACAGAGTTTATTAATGGCACTTCTCCCTAATCCACCTTATTCTGTAATACTGGGGCGGGACTGGTCAAATAATAAAAGCGGTATAAACATTAATACTCCTGTACAAAAACTGGACTTGGTAATGGAGAGTAGTCTGGCTTCTTCCACGCTGTGTTTGATGGTGGTTAGGACCCAGGTGGCAACCCAGTGTGATGGAGTGGATAACCCTCTGGATGACCCAGAAGTCATTACGACAACCACAGATTCGGGACGGCTTGAAACTCTTCCCATTGAGGTCGCTACGGATCTTCATACACATGCGCTTAGGAGGCAGCCAACAAGCCTAGAGGTGAGTGAAAGTTCACGAGACAAGGGAGCTGTTTCGGGTATTAACGTCTCTCTCCTTTTATCGTCAGAATTCAAGAAGAAAACTAATAAACACACTCACTGAGTATTCTGGATTCCCAAAATGGCTCCTTTTCCGATACATCATCTACGCTTTCAATTCCCGCAGACAACATCACTTCCGGGTGCTCTCTGGTGACATCACTTCCGGTCCCATCTGATGACACCACTTCCTCATACGTCAAATCTGGTGACGTCACTTCCAGTCGCACCCTGATGACATCACTTCCAGTCTCCTTTTAATGATGTCACTTCCAGTCCCACAGTTATGACGTCATTTCCACCAATACTTCCTTCCAGTTTCCATTTTGTATAACTTTCACTGTTATGTATCATCAACTGTTATGCTTTTAATCACAATTTTTCAAATATTTACATTGAAGATTGCTTGATATTATACGGGGACAACTCCCCAACTCTTATTTTTGTCTCTCGTGAGATTATCGTACAATACATAAATATATATAAAGATGTGTTATGTTTAGCTACTTGAGCTACTATTAATACATAGACAGCGCATTTTCATGCTGATCTCCAAAGATTAAAACTTTTCTCATTGGAAAACAAGACCATGAACATTTCTATTAATTATACCAATATTTTTATTGTTGTATGGTGGAAATGAGCTGAAAGAATGTGCAAATACTGTGGGTGCATTCTGAAAATAATAACTAAATACAAACAAGCTTGAATGGAAAAATATATTGTCGATTACATAACTAAAGATGGGAGCAATCTTTCTAAGAGTGGGTGCATGATGAGTAACCCTCATCAAAAGCAGAAGAGATACTCTGATTTAAGCTCATCAATAGCATTATTATGAGTTGGTTTGAATAAAAGCAAATCATAATTTGAAAAGCAATCAGCAATTCACATAAATAGAGAATGGAATTGCATTTAAGGTAAAAGAAAAATACATTCAAACATTTACATACAAGCACTAGTTACAGTACATACCTCTGAACACATTAACAATAAAAATGTGAATGGAAATTTGGACACCTTGTAATGTATATGTGTAGCAGCGGTACTCAAATATAAATCTTAAAGATCCATTTACCAAATTTTCTCCTGATTGAAAGATCTGCAGAACTGCAGTCCATTGAGCAAATAATCATAGAACACAACTATGTCTAAACAATATTCCAGACATTTAAAAATTATGTGCAAAGTAAGCATTCCAGTTTTAATGAGAAAAATGACACCTTCTTTCTGTAACCATTTCTATAAATCTTGGCACAAAAGATTTGATGGCCAACCAGCTCATCTGACTCATGCAAGTGGTCGTTGGTGAGTCTACTACAATGAGTTTTTTTTTCTTATATTCATAGTTGAAAATGCTGATTCACAGAAGAATGTCAAGGCAAACATGGTGAGAATTAGAAGGGCCAGTTTTTGCAGGAGGATAACATCTCCTGCAGTAATCATCTCTGTTAAGAAAGTGACATGGTTACAGTGAGCTTCATTCAGAGGAAGGTTTTCTTGGAAGTCAATCAATTCAGTTTCCAGTGAAGCAGCACTAGTTCATTGACAAAATTTATGTGCTTCCATGGAGAATTATGTGACACTTTATAATGTAAATGGTTTTTCAATGAACAATCGGGCTTGTTTTCCCAGGCTTAAGTTTTCAAAGTTAGTTTTGAAATGTTCATTTAATTTCTCCATAACTCTGTTGGTGATGTTTTCCTTTTGTTTATGTGAAACATTTTTAGAAGTGAAGCAAGCTCTACTATATTATTATTACTATATATCATATTTGAATACCTCATGTTTCCTCTGGAAAGAATGCAGTCATATATCTTGGTGTTTCTACTCTGATGTTTGACATTTAGGTCAATGAGGTGGGATTTTCTATTAACTCTGCATGAAATCCACAAACTTTTAAACTTTTGTATCGTTTTGTGCAGACAGAAAAGTTAGTAGTTCTTTCTGAGTGACCTAGAAAACATTCGGCACCTTGCCCCTACTGAGCCACCTAACATTATTTTAGAGAAGTAAATCATCAAATGTGGCACTAACTTCTGTCAGGAATGTGTGCAATTAATAAAGCTTCAGTGCAGATGCTTTCAAAAAAACTAACAAGTTTTATCACTGTTCTCATACCTTCTGATTATATTTATCCTAGACTGGCACACAAAAATGTCTGCTGGAATATGTAATGATAGGATATTAGATTTGGGTGATGATCTTTCAAGCGTTTTACCAATATCTTTTCTTTTCCTGCCATGAATAGTGCTACATCAGTTGCTATTGACACCAAATGCCTCAGGTCAATCTTTCATTTAGCATCTGCATTATTGCTTCATAAAAGTCTTCCCCTCTTTGTGGCCATGACAAGTTTTCAGACCTAAGACATCCTCACAAAAGTCTGCCTTCTCTTCATCATAACATCTAACAAAGGCAAACAATTTTGCATTATCTATGATGTCTGTTTATTCGAAATTAAGTTGCTTAAATAAATCTTCAGTAAGTATTTGAGTTATTTATTTTGTCATGTTATCCTTTTATTTTTTATCAAGCATATAACTTGTATCACTTCACTCATGCATTCTTTTACTATGTCAGCATCAGAGAAGTATTTCTTATGCTTGCCCAAGACCCCCATCACTTAGTGAGGCTTGCACTGCACACTCAGTCATTGTCTTAGTAATTATTCTGCCTGTAGCTTGATATGATGACTTGAACTGGTTTAATTTTGTAACTGATATTTCAGTGCCCTGGAGACATCCATCCATCCATCCATCCATTTTCCAACCCGCTGAATCCAAACACAGGGTCACGGGGGTCTGCTGGAGCCAATCCCAGCCAACACAGGGCACAAGGCAGGAACCAATCCCGGGCAGGGTGCCAACCCACCGCAGGACACACACAAACACACCCACACACCAAGCACACACTAGGGCCAATTTAGAATCACCAATCCACCTAACCTGCATGTCTTTGGACTGTGGGAGGAAACCGGAGCACCCGGGGGAAACCCACGCAGACACGGGGAGAACATGCAAACTCCACGCAGGGAGGACCCAGGAAGTGAACCCAGGTCCCCTGATCTCCCAACTGCGAGGCAGCAGCGCTACCCACTGCGCCTCCGTGCCGCCCAGAAGAGGGACATTAAATCTTAAATAAAAATGAATGAAATACAGTCTTAAAATGGAAGTTTCCAAACTATGGAATTATCCTCCTGCTTAAAGAAGAGAGGCCCAATTTCAGTATTTAAATTAAGTCTGTTAGAGATACTACTGAGAATGAACGTATTGCATTATTGTCTGTATTTTTTTTTTTTTTTTGCCTGGCTATAATTGTGCCAGTTATCATGAATGGGTGCTTACAATTATCGTTTTGTTCCTCCTATTCTGATATGTTATTGGCAGTCCTGCTATTTCAAGTTTAAAATCATTTGAATTGACTTTATGAGTGAATGGAGGCAATTGGGCAAGGCATAGATTTCAGACATCAGACCATCTTGTGGTAGCCCATTTAGTCTTGTAATACGCTGAAATATGGTCAGACTTAAATCAAGAATAATTTTACTTTACTTTTCACTAATTCATGGCCCCAGTGGTTTATTCTTTCTCATACTGTATCTACATGATCGGGCTAATCGTACATTACCACTATTATATAACTTGCAGAACCAAAATGATTGTATTTGGCAGTACCTTTCCAGTGGCCTTTTTCTTGAACAGGGTGACAGCATTCCTCTCCCAAAAGTCCAGCAACTGGTCACTTCAGTTTCCAGACATTTACAGACTGTTGTTAAAAGAAGAGAGGATGCTATACAGTGGTAAACATGGCACCCTGTCTCAACTTTTGTGAGACATGTTGCTGTCATCAAATTTAAATGACCTTATTTTTTTTTAAATAGTACATTTTGTCACTCTCAACATTTACATCAGGGATCGGCTCTGAGCCCTTTCTTATTTGCAATGATGATGGACAGGTAGACAGACGAGATTAGACAGGAGTCCCAGTGGACTATGATGTTTGCTGATGACATTGTGATCTGTAGTGATAGTAGGGAGCAGGTTGAGGAGACCCTGGAGAGGTGGAGATATGCTCTAGAGAGGAGAGGAATGAAGGTCAGTAGGAACAAGACAGAATACATGTGTGTAAATTAGAGGAAGGTCAGTGGAATGGTGAAGATCCAAGGAGTAGAGTTGGCGAAGGTGGATGAGTTTAAATACTTGGGATCAACAGTACAGAGTAGTGGAGATTGTGGAAGAGAGGTGAAAAA
Organism: Erpetoichthys calabaricus; assembly: GCF_900747795.2. Classification (NCBI taxonomy): domain Eukaryota; kingdom Metazoa; phylum Chordata; class Cladistia; order Polypteriformes; family Polypteridae; genus Erpetoichthys; species Erpetoichthys calabaricus. The sequence continues at coordinate 169,717,076 of NC_041394.2, forward strand.
GAGAGTGCAGGAAGGGTGGAATGGGTGGAGAAGAGTGTCAGGAGTAATTTGTGACAGACGGATATCAGCAAGAGTGAAAGGGAAGGTCTACAGGACGGTAGTGAGACCAGCTATGTTATATGGGTTGGAGACGGTGGCACTGACAAGAAAGCAGGAGACAGACCTGGAGGTAGCAGAGTTAAAGATGCTAAGATTTGCATTGGATGTGATGAGGATGGATAGGATTAGAAATGAGTACATTAGAGGGTCAGCTCAAGTTGGACGGTTGGGAGACACAGTCAGAGAGGCGAGATTGCGTTGGTTTGGACATGTGCAGAGGAGAGATGCTGGGTATATTGGGAAAAGGATGCTAAGGACAGCGCTGCCAGGGAAGAGGAAAAGAGGAAGGCCTAAGCGAAGGTTTATGGATGTGGTGAGAGAGGACATGCAGGTGATGGGTGTAACAGAGCAAGATGCAGAGGACAGAAAGATATGGAAAAAGATGATCCGCTGTGGCAACTCCTAATGGGAGCAGCCGAAAGAAAAAAAAGAAGTTTCAAATTACTTTGCTTTTTTGTGTCTTTATGTGTACGAATTCTACATTAAGATATTTGTGAAATTTACACTTGCAGTTTTCCTTACTCAGTGAAGAGCACTATACAAAAATAAAAGCAAAAATAGAAGTGAAATTAATTGAATTATGGTGACTGATTTAAAGGTGGCATGGGAGGACAGTGTTTTGGTTATGTTGTAAGACAGAAATAAGGTGACTCAGAATAAGACCCTCGACATTGGCTACACCCATTGCCCTGCTTCTTCCACCTACCAAGGTATATAACACACACATCATTCATTCAGTCAACTTATAACCTGATGAATGCCACTGAACAAAATATTTATGGTGATGACTGCATGTGTGCTTTTGCACACTTTACTCAACATTTTATCTCCTGCTTGCGCTTTATAGAGTAGAATATGCCTGATCCACACAACTTATTTATTGTAGACTATTACAGTGCACTGCTTAATGACTTCCACATGACATGGACACAAACATTGTTAGTTACTGCATTGTAAACGGTACTTAGGAGGCTAACCACCTTTCTTGTCTTTCCACTTGATCACAATCATTTTGCCTTTTTGCCACACACATACTTGCCCCACAGTCAACTCTGTTAGGCTCAACTGGCTGTTTGGTCATGCTGCATGCATCAGTTTCACTATCTGTGTCAATGTCTGATGACCAATTCACATTGTCATGAGTATTGTTTTTATCAACTAATGGTTCAATTTCAGTTTGTTCTAAAACTGGATTTACAGCTTCTCGTTTACACAACATTGTGTTTTGGATGAAGGCTCTTTCCCAGTCATTAATATTGATGAGTTACCTTACTGTGGCAAAATGAATAGAGATGGTCATGATTATTTTATCCAACAGATGGCAGCAAAATACTGTGCGAAGCATTATTTGAGCTTAACTCTGTACACTGAATCATAACAGCTATATAGTGAGAAACATTCGGGGTTAACTGTATTTACATAGAATTTTGAGCCTGATAGACTCTTGAGGTTAACACTAAGGAGGTTATGTTTACCCTGATTCTAAATTCTAAATTTACCTAGATAAAAAGGTCATGCGAAAAGACAATTTGTTCTCAAGGATTAACACAGTGTACCAAATACAAAAAAAAAAAATTTAAATAAAAAATTAAGGCAATTGAATTGTTTATGGCTCATTTCTGGCTCAAATGTTTATGGCTCCTGATGTGATTTATCTAAAGAAAATAAAACTCTAAACTCCTAACTTTCCTCTTTACTAGGGTACTATGACTTCTTCTAATATAAATTAAATATACTATACTGTAATTAATAGGGAAATATATCCAAATATTTGAATAAGGGCTCTTTTCTTGTATAACAAGGAACTGTGTACTGCATTATTAGCAGTGTTTCCTGTTTATTGTAAGAGTTTACATACATTATCAAGAAAGTACTTGAAAAATGATAGATACCTCACCACAGAAAATATCATCATTTCTATATATAATGTTGTTCAAATCAAATGTCCAAAGAATGAATTTACTGGAATTTCTTTTTGCCCACTAAGATATGTATTAATTGTTGAGCACTTAAGAAAATCACAATAAGAATAATTATCATTTTTCCATAATAATACAATAACTTAAGCAAATGCAACAGTCAGGAATTCTTAATTTTTGTGCTTATACATTAATGGAAATGATGGAAGAAAGAGGATGATCACACAACTGCATTTAACACAGCTATGAGAGATTAATAATATTAGGTTATGTCTTCTGGCCTGGCAAATAGTTTAAAAGTATTTAATTAAGAACAACATTTTTATGTTAGTGTATTCTGATGTAGCCAACTCCATCAAAATGGAATGCATGTGAGGTACCAAAACAGGATTGGATGCCAATCTAGGTATAGAAGGACACATTTAGGCCTACACCAACAATCACTAACATCACACCAATTTAGATTCACACTTTAATTTACCATAAACATATTCTGGTTGTGGTAGTAAATCAGAATACCCAGAGAAAACATGTGCGAAGAAAATTTCACATTTGCAGTGACCAGCCAGGAATCAAATTCCTGTCATTGGAGATGACACCAACTACTACACTATCACACTAGATCTGAGAAATTCCCATATAGTTTTAGTAATTTATGTTCATTAATAATCAAGGTCAGTTCTGTCACTGATTTGTCGTTTACCACTTATTTTAGGTAGGTGTTGAGATTTGTGTTGAGATTTCATCAGTTACTTCACATGTGCAGTATCATTAGCATTACTGAGATATTCAAAACTTATCTTTACAATTGACAAGCATGCCTCAGATTATTGGCAAAGGAGCAAATTTATCTCAGTTATAACCTGGCACTCAAAATATATTACCATATGTATTTTATTTTAGGGAAAACAAAACATTTAATCTGAAATGTATTATGATGTTGGGGATTGAAACATGTTAGCTATCAAGTCTGCCTAGAAAGAGTGAAGAAATTGGTCCAAAGATATTGCTTATTCTTTATTGATTTATTTACTGATTTATTGATTACATCTTGCCTGAAGGAGGGGCCTGAGTTGCCTTGAAAGCTTGCATATTGTAATATTTTTAGTTAGCCAATAAATGGTGTCATTTTGCTTGACTTCTCACTTGATTTCCTGATAATAAAAATAGTATTTATAGTCAGCAAAATATTTTGTTATACATTGTTGTTCAGTAGATTTACAGTAATCCCTCCTCCATCACGGGGGTTGCGTTCCAGAGCCACCCGCGAAATAAGAAAATCCGCGAAGTAGAAACCATATGTTTATATGGTTATTTTTATATTGTCATGCTTGGGTCACAGATTTGCGCAGAAACACAGGAGGTTGTAGAGAGACAGGAACGTTATTCAAACACTGCAAGCAAACATTTGTCTCTTTTTCAAAAGTTTAAACTGTGCTCCATGACAAGACAGAGATGACAGTTCTGTCTCACAATTAAAAGAATGCAAACATATCTTCCTCTTCAAAGGAGTGCGTGTCAGGAGCAGAGACTGTCATAAAGACAGAGAAAGCAAACAAATCAATAGGGCTGTTTGGCTTTTACGTATGCGAAGCACCGCGGCACAAAGCTGTTGAAGGCGGCAGCTCACACCCCCTCCGTCAGGAGCAGGGAGAGAGAGAGAGAGAGAGAGAGAGATAGAGAGAGACAGAGAAAAACAAACATGCAAAAATCAATACGTGCCCTTCGAGCTTTTAAGTATGCGAAGCACCGTGCAGCATGTCTCTTCACTAAGCAGCTGCACAGAAGGTAGCAGCGTGAAGATAATCTTACAGCATTTTTAGACGAGCGTCCGTATCGTCTAGGTGTGCGAACAGCCCCCCTGCTCACACCCCCTACGTCAGGATCAGAGAAAGCGCAAGAGAGAGAAAGAGAAAAGTAAGTTGGGTAGCTTCTCAGCCATCTGCCAATAGCGTCCCTTGTATGAAATCAACTGGGCAAACCAACTGAGGAAGCATGTACCAGAAATTAAAAGACCCATTGTCCTCAGAAATCCGCGAACCAGCAAAAAATCCGCGATATATATTTAAATATGCTTACATATAAAATCCGCTATAGAGTGAAGCCGCGAAAGGCGAAGTGCGATATAGCGAGGGATCACTGTATCTTCATTTTATCTTCGAAGGATTGTATAAGTGGATCTCAGACCTTGAAATTTTTATTCTGGTTCATTTTCACAAATGTTACTTGTTCGATTTCTTTACTGTATTCAGTAAGAGAGGCTCACAAGTTTACCATCCTAAACTTTATATTTTGTCTTGTGCATCCCTTACCTATCAGTTTTCCTCATCATCGTTTGGTATTTAAGAATAATTGTATTTGTTCAGGTACTAAGAGGAGATTATCCTCGGTTCTAAGTGGTGTGCAGCTAGTCTTGTTTTGTCTTGTTTGCATAGTGAAAAGTTGATACTGGTCATTCATTATGCACCCAGCTTTTCCTAACAGATAAATCCAACAGTCGATCTGGCTTTTATATAAGTAATAAATAAGTGTTTTTCATATAGAGACCATCACAAAACAATCACAAGCAGGACTTTGCACAATATCTTGGTGAGCTCTGTGAGCCCTGCTTTGTCTTTGAAGGACATGCATGTGGCAGATTGACTGGCAGGATGATGCCCAACCTGTTGCTGCATCCAAACAGTACCATCTTTCACCTTTACACCTGGTGCAGCTGCGTTGTTCATTTGTGTGACTGGACGTTTCTTGAGGGGAGGGCTTTTGTTCTCTTTCTCCGATGTAGAACCCTCATCCTCATCTAAGTTCACCTCTGTTATAGCACGTTTTTATTTGAAAACTAACAGTGTCAGATCAAGGGGGAGTGTGAATGTGACTGAGAGAATAAAACTGAATAAAAAAAAAAACCCACTTTTACAAGTACCATAAATTTACACCGGCTGTTACAGACTCAAATTAAATGTATGTTTTTATTCTATAATAGTAACAATAAGAGCAGCTCACCTACTCAAAATGGATGTGCTTGGAATCGAGCCGGGAGCCTCTTGATTACTAGTCAGCAGTTCTTACTGTTGCACCACCCAAGCAGTTGTGTCAGTGTTGTACCCTAACCCGATTTCTTTTTCTACGGTTATATTCTTGAATAAAATCACACATGTTTTGTTATATTTGTACCTTTTGTGAAAGTGTTTATTTGATATTTGGACTTCAGGCTTCACACATTATACACTTCATGTCTATATTTGTCAATTATTACTGAAATATGAAAAACATTTCTGTTTTAGTTTTGTGTTCAACAATTCTTACCTCGCATGTTATCCTACATTTACACAGATCGTTGTAGACATGGAACAAACATGAAATGTATGTATTCCAAATGACAACATATTATTTACCCTCTGCAAGTACAGGCACCTCACACGCAGATAAACAAGACTTCAGCTCTGAGAATCTTCTCTGCAACTTGAGCTGCGTCAGTGTGGGGTTGGAATGGGATAGCAGGCTGCTTACTGCTTGTGCTGATCGACACATTTACTAAACAAACGATGCTGATAGAGAGTTGTGAAGGAATTTGAGGTGTGCCAGGATTATAATTTTTTTTCCTAGGCTTCAGGGATTCTAGTGTTAAATGATTAAAAAGTAAAAACTTCTAAAAATTTGAAACTTTCTCCAAATATAACCATTATCCCACATACTTTAATCAAGTTTTATATTATGTGTCATTTTCTTCCATAGTTAAGCTGGTTAGAAATTTCATTTTAATGAATCTATGCATTTTAATTGAATTTAATTAATTCTTTTTTGTGTGCCTCATGATTTTATTTTTAGTTGCATATGAACAGCAAAATCTTAGTACAATGAAAAAAAATTACTTTTTACTTGAATTTTTCAATAAAATTGTGTTTTTTAACTTTAAGATAATATTGTTTTGGTTACAATAAAAAAATCAGTACTTAACCCTTTTACTGGAAATCTCTCGGAACACAGAGGTATTTCAGTGTTTCCTTGCTCAGAACCCAAGAACTAATTTCTCATACACTACTGCAGCATAATAGTGAAAACAAACCAAAGCAAACATTGTAGCATAATACTAATAATTATAAATATAAATAAAATGTATATTATATATGAAAGAGTAATGTTTCAAAAGCAGTGTAAAGTTTATTAAATACACAGACCACAGTGACATTGATTAAATGTGGTCATTCCTTAAAAGAAATACCTATCCATTTTTAAAGTGATGTGTATAGCTTCTTACTGGCAAATAAAAGGTAATATGTGATTACAACAATGTTAATTAGGATATGCACTGATTCCCTCCCACAACCTTGAACTGGAAAAAGCAGGCACACGTTAGGTGGATGGAGAGGTGAAATTCCCCCAGTTAGTTTGTACACTACCTGTTGCTAACAGAACTTCTCGCCCAATAAAAAAAATGTGTTTTTAGACCTAAATGGAACATAGAATTTGAGAAAGAATAAAGACAAGTGGCAATTTACTATATAGTGAGACTCAAAGCTGAGGCCACTGGGGAAACCTGGATTGAGTTAATACCTACTTATATAGATTATGCTTAACAGGAAGGTTCTTTCACATTTTTGCAACATTTTCAAAACTGAGTTATGAGCACAATTTCTAAGCCTGAGGTGAGATCTAAAACTTTGTATTTTTATTTTATAGATTCATTAGGCTGTTGAAATTAAATTGCAGGAACAAGAAGCATCGATATATTTTTAATACCTACACCTACCTGTAACAATTCTTAATGGGAAACAAAAATAGACTCTTTATTTTTGATGAATAAAACTTAATTACTTAAAAACAACAGAAAACAAGAGTCCGGCACAGAAAGTAAATCCTTTACCATCACAGGAAAAGTCACCTGGGGTGTGTGGTGGGGGAATAGAGCACAATGATGCTGGGGGAAATGATGAGCTGCTTTTTCACATGCTGGCCACTTCACAATTCTCCAGCACTCTTTAAGCATTGACACTTGATGATGATGATTATTGTTGTTTGTATTTGTGAAGGACTTACCTATGAGTGCTGTAATTTAAGAGTGTGAAATCTATGCATTACAAGAGTCTGCTTTACCTCAGTTACACGATATTGAAGTTCAATAGATATGGACATAATTGTACTCTTATTGATGAGCTATCATTTAATAGTAAATTACTAAAAAAACTATTTTCCATAGAATTAAAGTGGAAAATTGATTCATATAGACTGCATTTGTATAGAGTTGAGTGACGTGTTGTCAGTGATAGGATAAATAAAGATTCTCCTATATATATATATATATATATATATATATATATATATATATATATATATATATATATATATATATATATAGGAACACATACAGCATTTATTTTGACTGGCTGCTCAGTATCCTCCTGACCTTTGGATAAAAACTGCCCCTGCATCTATTGGTGTAAGTGTCAGTGGTCCTGTATCATTCGCCATTAGGAAGGAAGGAGTCATAAAAAGGACTGTGCAGGATAAATGAGGTCTTTAATAAGATTGTTTATGTGTGTCATAATTGTCCTGAATAAAAGGGAGTAGGGTGCCTTTACCAACTTTTATAGTGGTTTATGATCTTGCGCCAAGCAGGTGCTGTACCCAGATGTTATGCAACCATTGATGATGGACTCTAATGTATACCTGAGAACCAATGGAGACATCTGAAGGAGTAAAGGAATTGATGGGCTTTCTTGATAATAGCTGAAATGTGTTGTGCCTACTTCATATCAACAGGATGGGTCACTCCAAGAAATTTAAAGCAGCTCCCCCTTTCACCTACATCCCCTCTGATGTAGATGGATGCGTGGTGTGCCTTGCCTTTCCTTAAGTTTATGACCAGCTCCACTACCTTAGAGGTAAACCTCTTCTCCATATGCTGTCTAATCATTGTTGATAATTAGGCCTATGATGGTGGTGTCATCAGCATATTTAATAATGGAGCTGGAGAACAGAAGGTGTCTAATCACACAAGACCCAGTGACTCCACAGCCAACAAGGAGAAAAGAAAAGTTGAAAACACTTAGCAATGGCTTAAAAAGGAAATTACAATAATTAAAAGGTAATGTAGGAGAACAACATGAAGAACCTAAGCATATACTCAATAGGAATAGGTTAGATTAAAATAATGTCTCTAAAGCCTTTATTTAAAGGCTGAGACCAAAAGGGCTTCTCCAATATGTGTAGGTAGCTTATTCCAGAGTTTCAGTGCCCTATAGCTAAAGGCTCTGTCTCCTAGTTTTAATTATTCTTTTTATAATTTATGAGGAGACCTGCATTTTGAGATCGTAATGCACACTCTGATGTATAAGCTTGGTAAAGCAGTCGGAAGGCTAAACTAGTTCTAACTTTTTTATATATATATATATATATATATATATATATATATATATATATATATATATATATATATATAGGGAAACCAGTGAACTGATTTAAGAATTGATTTGTCTTAGGTTTTAGTTATGATACTTGCTGCTACTTTCTGAATATCATACTAAGTGAACGATGTTTCCTGTTTGACTGTAAAGCATTACGATTGCCAATTCTGGTTGAAAGAATTTAATGAACTATGTAGCAGAAAGAAGGGATTTCCCAATTTTGTGTGGTTTTCAGTGGCATGTAAGGCTTATTAAGAAAGGATACATAACAGGGATGTGGAAAGCCAGTTGCATCCCCCTCCCCACCTGAATGCCTGAGTGAACACTAAAATAAATAGTTAAACTTCGGGTTTATTACCATTTAGTTTGCTTGTTTCAGGTTTGACCTACAAACATAACATGTCAGCTCAAAAATGAGCTGGCATGTCTGCAGAACTCCTTAGATGAAAAAGCAATGAAAAGGACATAGATTCTAAGCTTGTAACCACAAGAAGAACTCTGGCTTATACTTAACAACAACAACATTTATTTATATAGCACATTTTCATACAAAAGATGTACCTCAAAGTGCTTTATAAAATGAAGAAAGAAAAAAGAAAAATATAAAAATAAGAATAAAACAAAGTCCAATGGCCAGGAGGACAAAAAAAGAAAAAACTCCAGAGGGCTGTAGAAAAAAAAAAACAAAATCTGCAGGGGTTCTGAGGCTACAAGACCGCCCAGCCCCCACTGGGCATTTTACCTAACAAAAATGATCCATATCAGTCCTCATGATTTACAGACTTCATGTGGAAGAATTAGATGATAATGGTCATGTGGACATCTAGCCTTCAATCCTTCAATGTAAGGACTGCATGGTGCATTGATCAGGTGGACTGGAAGAAGAACAGCAGAGAAAGTAGGGGTTAGTATGAATTGTGAAGCCATGATAAAAACAATAATTAAATGCATATACAAAATATCAGGGTTACACTAAAATGAAGCTATAAGAAAGCCATATTAAAATAATGGGTTTTTAGCAGTTTTTTAAAGTGCTCCATCGTATTAGCCCGGCAAATTTCTATCAGTAAACTATTCCAGATTTTAGGTGCATAACAGCAGATGGCTGCCTCACCACTTCTTTTAAGTTTAGCTCTTAGAATTATAAGCAGACAATCATTTGAAGATCTAAGGGTACGATTTGGAGTGTAAGGCATTCTGAAATATAGGATGAAGCAAGATTATTTAAGGCTTTGTAAACCATAAGCAGTATTTTAAAGTCACAAGTAAATGGCACAGGTAACCAGTATAGTGACATCAAAATGGGAGAAATGGATTTTCTTTTCAAGATTCTAGCAGCTGCATTCTGTACTAGTTGCAATCAATTGATGTCTTTTTTGGGTAGTCCTGAGAGGAGTGTGTGCAAAGTTATAAGGTATCATTTTTGCTATATTTCTTATGTGAAAAAATGTTGTCCTAGTGATCTGATTAACATATGATTTAAAATTTAGGTCAGAGTAGTGCTGGGAGGTATACCGGTTCATACCAAAAACCGTTTTTTATTTTTGTTATGATATGGATTTTTCATATACCACAACACACGTTTAAATAGCGTAAACAACATTCCGAACGTGGCGCAGCGGGAAACTGTTTAAGAGGGGGACCTTTTTTACTGCTACACCACTAAAGACGCATGCAATGGAGTACATGCGTTAGTGGAGGTACTGCGTGGTGAAAATGGACAGAGAACATTCCGAAACTGAAACTGTAGCAGACGATAAAGTTGAACATGATGACACAGAAGAGTTTTGCTGAAAAAGGAGTCATGTCTGTTGTCTGGAGATACTTTGGTTTTAAAAGGTCGGATGTGGACCATTATTATTTTCAAATGTATGAATACTGTTTCTATAGTACTGGATAATACTGCAAGCCAAGTAGCACTTGTTTTATTTTTTTTTAATATAGTGTAATGTACCTGGCTACTGTGTAATAGTGTGACAATGTGTGTCCCCTACAGACTCCCTCTTCCCACATGGGAGTCTGCTGAACCAACACCGTCGATAGTTATGACCGAGATGAGCTGACAAATCTCATTGAAGCCAAGGGATGGTGGCAAGTGCTCAAGTGCTTTTATTAAAAACAGTCAAAAGTAAAACCAAAAGTGTCCATTGTGCACTTTTAAAAAAAAACAGTACCCAAATAGCAAATCCATAAAACCAGTGAAACGTGGGGATAAAATCCATAATAAATAAATGCGTTAAAATAGAGGTTAAAATGCAGTCTCTCTCCTCAATCGATCGCAGCCCACCACTTTCTGTCTCCCTGGCGCACCCATCAATGATGTTGCCGGCGGAGCCTCTGCAGCACAAACTCCTTTCTGCTGACCCCCATCTTGGCTACCGCCACACTGCGCAGCCATAACATTCGAGGTCGGCACACCTCCCATCTTCCTTCGTGCTCACTCATTCGATCCATTGGGAGGTCTTACATCTTGCTCGCCCAACTGTACATGCTTAGTTAGTGGGGCGAATCAGCCCCTAGAGTGCCTCAGCCTGTGCTCCCTCACGGAGCCCCAGCTCATGCTGCTTTCTCCTTCCTGGTGTCTGGATTGTCTCCCATGACTGCCTTTTCCCTTCTTTAACCTCCTTCTGTTCTAACTTTTCTTTATTCCTTCCCCCTATCCTGCCGGCCCATAAATAAGACGTCTTCGTGGGTGCAGTGCCTTAATCACACGCTGCAGGAAGCTGATGAAGCAATTGAGAACGATCGCACGTGCAGGTGCGACTTGCCCCAATTACCTCATCAACTCCCCACGCGCCCACAGAGACGGACACGGCTAACTGGATTTAAAAACTGTCTGTATTTTTTTTTTGAAGCCGTGGACCCAATATATACCACAAAGAGCATCATAAATGCAAGTTGCAGTTATATTATTTATGTATATAGCTTAGCTTGAAGCAAGGTCCATATTAATGCAGTTTTACTGAGTCTAAATGCCTCTTTGGATGGTTGAAAATATGCTGTCAAAATTATAGTTTAAGCAAAATGTGTTCAATAAAAAGGTTCTGTATTTTGACTGCAACTGTCATACAATGCAATTCCTTCTCTTCATTAGTGCCACCCCCTTGAAAACAATCATTTTATGGGTCCAAGCAAGCCTGTATTAATACTTGTGTATACATTAAAATGTCTTCTTTGTACAATGTACAATTCTCATGACAGTAGAACTGGTTATTCTTAGCCAGTCTACTGCAGTAATTACAGTGAAAAATGTGGTTAACATCCACTCATGATTGGGAAAAAAATACCGTTGAATACTGTGAAACCAGTATAATTTTGAAAAACACCATGATATAGAATTTTGGTCATACCGCCCAGCACTAGGTAAGAGTAAATAATTACTTCTAAATTATTTACCTCTGTCTTGACATTTAAGCCTAATGGATCAAGTTTATTTCTAATATCCTCATTATATGCATTTTTCCCAATCACTAAAATTTCTGTTTTCTCCTTATTTATTTTGAGAAAATTACTCATCCACTATGAAACACAAATAAGACACTGGGTCAGTGAACCAAGAGAGTTGGGGTCATCAGGCGCTATTGATAAATACAACTGTGTGTCGTCAACATAGCAGTGGTAGCTCACATTATGCCTTGAGATAATCTGACCTAACGGAGGCATGTAGATCGAAAAGAGCACTAGACCCAGGATAAATCCTTGTGGAATGCCATATAGAATATCATGTGTCTTCGGAGTGTAATTACCACAACTAACAAAGAATTTTCTACTTGTTAAGTAAGACTCAAACCAATTTAAGACATTACCAGACAGAACCACCCACTGACTAAGTTGATAAATATAATATTGTGATAAATGGTATCAAATGCAGCACTCAGATCTAGGAGGATGAGAACAGATAAACAGCCTCTGTCTGCATTTACCCACAATTCATTTACTACATTAACGAGTGCAGTTTCTGTACTGTGATTTATTCTAAAACCTGACTGAAACTGTTTATTCAAGTGATCATTTAGCTGCATTGTAATTGCCTTTTCTAGGATTTTACTTAAGAAAGGCTAGTTAGAAATAGGTCTAAAATTTTCAAAAACAGAGGAGTCCAAGATTATTTTTCTTGAGCAGGGGTTTAACAACAGCAGTCTTAATATCTAATGATGAATGTACTATGTCAATCACACTATCAATTAGAATGCCAGATACTTCTTTGAAAAACCTTGTTGGTATTGGGTCAAGGACACAGGTGGAGGGTCTCATTTGAGAAATTATTCTATATAAATCGAGTAAATCTATCCTGGTGAAAGAATTTAATTTGCTTAAAAATGGAATACCAGGGTTTAATAGGATGTGTATTGGGGGATGTACTATATTATCTCTTATATACACAGAGGTTCAGTATGGTGTCCTGCAGGGCTCAGTACTGGGACCTTTACTGTTTTCACTTTACATGCTTCCACTGGGATCTCTCATTAGGAAACATAATGTTAATTTTCACTCATATGCAGATGACACCCAGTTATACCTTTCATTTAGATCAAATGAAGTTTCTCCAATGTTGTCTTTAATTAGTTGTGTTAGTAAATTAAAGGAGTGGATGAATGAGAACTACTTGTCTTTAAATACAGATAAAACAGAGATGTTAATTGTTGGAGGGAATGACGCTGATCACAATAATATTTTGTCATCATTTAACTCAGTTGGAATCCCCATTAATTTCACTGAATCAGCCCGCAATCTAGGAATTATCTTTGACTCTAGCATGTCATGTAAAGCGCATATTACAAAGTTGTCCAAATCATGTTTCTTTCATCTTAAAAATGTTATTAAATTAAGGCGCTTTCTAAATAAACAGGATTCTGAGAAATTAATTCATGCATTTATTACTAGTAGGATTGACTACTGCAATGTGGTGTTCACTGGATGTTCAAACTGTTCTTTATACAGCCTCCAGTTAATCCAAAATGCTGCTGCAAGAATTATTACAAGAACAAGAAAATACAAACACATACCTCCAGTTCTTAAATCCTTACACTGGCTCCTGGTTAAGTTTAGAGCAGATTTCAAAATCCTCTTTTTAACATATAAAGCATTAAATGGCCATGGTCCTGCTTACTTGTCTGCACTTATCATAACTTACAAACCAGAGCGCACATTAAGATCTCAAGATGCCGGTCTGTTTATGATTCCAAGGATTAATAAAATAACAGTGGGAGGTCGAGCTTTTAGTTACAGGGCCCCTAAACTGTGAAATGGTCAGCCTGCTGCTATAAGAGATGTCCCTTCGGTCTCCGCTTTTAAATCCCGGTTGAAGACTCACTACTTCAGTTTAGAATATCCTGACTAGAGCTGCTGATTAACTGTACATACTGCATCTCTGTTGTTAGTCATTAGCACTAAAACATAAGTAACATGATAGTTATAATTGGATACTAACCCTCACCTATTCTGTTTCTCTTCTCAGTACTCAAATGTGGCACTTGTTGCCATGGCCCACCTGCCAAGTTATTTTGCCTGCCTAAAGTAAAGTCATCCCTGATGGAGGATCGCAGAAATCGTGGGAAAGAGGGGTCCTTTTATCAGATTGGCTGGCCCAGCACTGTTTCAGCCATGTAACGGCCAAATGGAGGAGGCAGCTTGATGATTGAGGTCTCTAAACAAATCCAAATCATATTATGTGATATCATCTACTGTTAAATTCTGCTACATACTTATACAATTTTTATTTTTATACTGTATTGAGGATTTGTTCTGTTCTGTGTATTGTATTGTATTGTATTGTATTGACCCCCTTCTTTTTGACACCCACTGCACGCCCAATGTCTCTTTGAACTGCCTTTCCCAAGGGTTCTTCCATTTTTTCCCTACAAGGTTTTTTTTTTGGGAGTTTTTCCTTGTCTTCTTAGAGAGTCAAGGCTGGGGGGCTGTCAAGAGGCAGGGCCTGTTAAAGCCCATTGCGACACTTCTTGTGTGATTTTGGGCTATACAAAAATAAATTGTATTGTATTGTATTGTAATATCATTAATTTTGTGATTAAAAAATATAGCAAAAGCCTCACAGGTTTCACTGGGAGTTTTTTGGAGGCATCCATTGAGTGACCTGGGTTTAGCAAACGATCAATAGTAGAGAATAAAACTCTTGGATTACCAGCATTGTTATTTATAATTTTATAGAAGTAACACCACCTCTCAAGATGGATTATGTTGTTGTATTCTGCTATTCTTTAACTGTGTTTTCAGGAGCGACTATGTCAGCGGCAGCTCTCACTTTAACATTAAAATTTACTCCTTTACTATTTAGTGTTGTGATGTGAGATTTTACATATAACTTGATGAATATTTTGTACTGTATATCTTTATTTGTAATTTAGACAAAGCAGTGTAATTTAGTGTTTAGAAAATATTAAAACATACAAAGACTCAGTATCCTTGACTATAGGCCATTTATCAGCCAAGAATACCTTCTTCTCATACTGCCCCCTAACTATTGAGTGGCGCCTCACTCTCAGCCTTATAAACCTCGCAGCACAGAAATAATGGCAAATATCTGGCTACCCCAGGTGCTCAAAGAAATCTAACTTATTAATTCAATCACTCTAGACATTAAAACAAAGCATAGAAAGTTAAAAGCAGCATGGTATTTATTACAAGAATAATAATAATACAACTGGAACAAAGAATAGAAAATAAGTACTGATAGGAAAGTCTGAATATATATAGTCTTTAGGAAAAGCTTACGAAAAAGTTGAAATGACAAGGATGAATGTCCCAGGGAGGCGCTTGATTTAGCAATGGATGTTCATGATGCCTTTCTGACGACCAATGTCGTCTTCGTCTGTTCCTCTTCTTCTTCTCCTCCCTCCTGCTCCTTCTTCTTCCTTCTTCTTCTCCTGTTCTCTCTCTTCTCCTTCCAGACCAAGGCATATTTATTATGAAATATCATGCCTTGGTTACACAACACATGAATCTGATTGGCTGGCTGTCAATGTGATTGATGAATTTTGCTCAAACTCTTTCCCAGATAATAAAGTTCTTTGATATTGCCTGTTTCCCTTTCCCAGGCCATAAATCCCAGATGTCCATCCATAAAGTAATCAGTAGCCTGGGGTGTCAGCAGAGCATCCTTTCCCGGGTTGTAAAATAATTGAGCCCCAGAATGTCTTCCTTTCAATGTAGGAAACAGCTGTTTGAAAGTGAGGTGTGACAAAACCTGCTTTGATCTGTCTTAGTTCATCTGTTGTCTTGTCTCGAACAAAATATAATGGAAACCAAAATGTACAGATTTTATACACCATAACACATTATTATCACTATTGTAGTCCATCCATCCATTCATTATTGTAGTAAGCACTACAAATGGACTAGTTGCTTAAAATGTTTGTAAACTTTGAAGCTGCAGATGAATCAAAGAAGCAATTTTTAACAATATGCTTCTCATTCATTTTATCTATCAGTATTGCTATATTAAATAGTAAGAGCAAAAGGTCAGATAAATCAATATCCATGATCTGCCTCACATCAACTTTTAATCCTTTAGTAATCACTAAATCCAACGTATGGCCCCCTTTGTGTGTTGGCTGATTAACGTTCTTGCTCAGATCAAAAGAGTGCCAGAGGTTCATGAATTCTTTTGCTTTTGGGTCCCACTGATTATCGATATGAAAATTAAAGTCGCCAACAATTAGGATACTATCATAGTTATTATAACTGACACTAACTCTGAGAATTCCTCAAAGAAAGACACATTATATTTAGGAGGTCTATACAAGGACAGTAATAGAGACTGAGAAACTCCTTGAATACCAACGGCAAGATACTCAAAAGACACAAACGTACCAAAGCTCACATCTTTACACTTTAGCTGACTCGAATAAATATTTGCTAAACCTCCGCTTTTCTTACCTTGGTGAACCGCATAAGTAAAGCTATAATTTGGAGGTGCAGCTTTGATTAATACAGCCGCACCATCAGAGCTAAGCCAAGTTTCATTTAATGTAATAAAGTCGATTTTACTATCACTAATAGGATTATTAATGGAAAACATCTTGTTGGTTAACATTTAATAAGGCCATATTTAAGGTCTCAGAAGAGCAGAACTGAATTGTTGGAGCGTTACAGCTTTTCAAAATGATAATTAAGTTATTTGCTTTGTGTGGATTTTTTATTTAATCTATAGTCTATTTTTATAGTTTCAATAAAGTGTACATATAAAGGTGAAATGGTAATTAAATTATTCGCATTTATGCCACACTGTCTTGATTTTTTACATGAACTAAGGTTGGTTATTAAAGTATTGATGCAGTGTACATTTGTGGAAGAGTTCGCTACAGAGATACATGTCCTAGCAAGGTATTATGGAAAGAATTAGGATTAAAAGTACATAGTCAAGAGAGACGAATTACCTTACAGATGTTTTCAGAGAGGTTACCCAGGTGCCAAATCTATTAGGAGGCAGACCATCCCACCTGAAGAAACGCGGCCTCTCCTAGAAGAGATTCCAGTTGTCCCTCGCAGAACCCTTTCAACCAGATGTTTAATGCCAGCAGACGATTGTAGTACTCATCTGATCTTTTAACCAGGGGTAAGAGACCTGAGATGAAGATTCTCTCAGCTGGGGTCCTCTCCTTCATGGCATTAATAAGTGCTGTGAAATCCACCTTAAGAATCTCAGACTGTTGGTATCTCACGTCATTATGATGGTTCCCACTGCCCTGTTCGTGTGCCTGTCAAAGACTGTTGGCACTCTTCTCATAACATTTCATACACGAGTACCAGGAAAACAAGAAACAAAAGATTTCTGTTTAGGGCAAGAAATGTTTAGATTTTGTACAATAGAATCTTCAATCACAAATACATCACCCAGGGTTGCTGGCACGGTGGGGGAGCAGACAGGGTCGAACCGGTTCTGGATGGAGATGCTTATCTGGACCCATGGAGGTGATTGAGCCTTAAAACCCCACCTGCATAGCTGAAACAGGCTGATTCCCTCGTCATTATTGTCGTCGCTCTGTGTATAACTCACTTGGCCGTGAAAGTGAGCAGCAAGGCGTGGAGTCAAGGTTTCTGAATCCCGATAAGCTGCGGCTATTTCAGATGGTGGGGAGGGCTCTTTCAACTGGGAAGCCTTCAGTTCCCTCAGGTGCCTCTGTCTGGACAGGAGTTTCTGAATCTGGTTCTCGAGTGCCTGTAGTTCTTCAACAGCGTACTCCATCTCACCGTCGGCCATTGTCCACTTCCACTTCTACTTCCACTTCTTGTCCTAGGAAAGAAAGTGAGAGAGTTAACCTAACCTGTGTGTTCAAAATAACACACATATAATCAAGCATTGGAACTGTAACTGGAGGTGTCCTTGATCAAGTCACTTGAGGCTACATTTTCCTGTAAAACTAGATGCACACATCTTTTTGATGTCTTGTGATAGGTCACAGGTGGCACAATGGTAGTGGATCGCAGTAAGCAGTTCATGTGTTCGCATCCTGGGTCCACCCTGTGTGGAGAGCACTGTGTAGTGAGAAAAGCATTATATAAATGTAAAGAATTATTATTATTAGAAAGATTACACACTCTCTTGTGAGCAAGAAAAAACATTCTTTAGGCCTGGAAGTTACTTCATTCATGCTTGAAGATTTGATATAGATACTGTATGTATTCCAGCAGTACAACCAATTAGACTGGGAAATCCCATATATTAATTTAGCATAAACTTCTATTCAAAGCGACTTTGAAGGAGTAAAGTACAGTTGACTAAACATCTGTTGAGTATAGCTACAAGTGCCACACAGCAAAATTACCAAATGAGTAACGGCAAGAGGGAAAAGAGCAAGTTTATAGCTGGAGGTTCTCTACACAATATTAAAAGCTATCAGCAAAATTAATTACAATAAAATACAGAAGTATTGTTACCTTATTACATTAAAGAACCTCAAATCAAAACTGCATTAATCAGTTTTGCTGATATGTGTGGCATCTCAAATTATGTAAAGAAAGTTACTGTTAAAGAAAAAATAACTGCTCATGATATGTTACACTTTAGATGCCATATTTTAGCCATGCTATGGTTCAGATATATTACAGTTTCTGATGTGAAATGTTAATGACACTTCTCTGGACATGCTACATTGTCTAATCTTTCTCTGTGCAGTACCTGATGAAGGAGTTTCTATGTCGATTGGTTGCTCAGGAAGGAAAACAAGATTTTTAACATTTCCCCAGTTTACTCTGCTTCTTAAATAGTGCAGCTGGGATCAGCACTTCCGACAAGACATTTTTGACATTTTCTGTTATGATTACATTTTCTACTCGATTAATTACTGCGCCCTCAGAGCAACAATCCTTCATGTTAAACCTGCTATTTTACATGTTAGTTTCAGGGCATTAGTTGCCCTAGTAACTGCACAGGATTTCATCAAATGTTTGTTTCTGTAAGACAGAAAACATGAGCCCATTGCAGAAAGGAGGATTAGAGAATAATAAACATTACTGACCTTACACATCACGTAATTCTGCGTTTATCTGTTCCAGAAACACAGGCTTGGCAAAATTCTGGTTTTTCTACAATAAATTAGTTTGATGTTCAATCGTCTAGACTTACATTACCTGGACACTATTCTTCTTTTCTGAAATAGAAGCCAGAAAATTAAGTGACTTATTCCTTGGGAGACCAAAAAGAATTGTCTTAGTCCAAATAGAGGTTCATCTTCAAGATAAAGAGAAAACCAATCTTCAAACTTACACCATGAAACCAAGATCAAAGTTGAGCCCAAACATTCTAAACCCAGTGTCTAGTCCCTAAATAATTACTAAGAATTTGATGTTTTCTTTTATTTTTATACAAAGCCTGGGCAAGGATTAATGTATGCCACCATCCTTCACAGTGCTGATGCCATGAGGTAAATGTTGCTTCACCGGTGCTGTTATTACCAGCAGCATGGTCGCACCAATCAATATAAAATGATAGTACCCACAAGAAAAACAAAACCAAAATCGTGTAGTGATGACATTAATTTAATAATGTTAAAAATTATAAAACATGAAAAGAAATTTTCCAAAATACCAAATAAATGTAGCTGAATATTGGACAGGTTTCCATATGAGAGTTGCCAGGCCAAATAAATTCACAGTCCTGTGTAGAAGAATGCTTTGATCAATATGATCAAGAGTCTAAAAATCATATGTGGATATTTCAATTTTATTTACATCAGATGTTAGTAGTTTTTATTTTCTGACCTAGAAGAAAGCCATGATGAAATTTTTCATACATTTCTTTTTTTATGTTAAGGTGTATGGTTAAGATTATCTCTTAACCTTTAGAGACCAAAGTATATTGGTAATCGGTTTATAATTCCAGAGAATAATTGGATTTGAATCTGATTTCTGTAAAATAAGGATAACATTGCTTACTTTGAAAGAATAAGGGACAATAATTTATAGTAAGTTGTTCATTGTGTGCAATATAACTCGGGTTATTACCGTAAATACATTTTTCAACAAAATTGTTGGAATATGGACTAATGGACAAATAGTAGGTTTTATTTTGGAAATCTAATGTTCTAATGTTAAAAATTACAAAGGTAGTGGATACAAGGGGTAACAAAATATAATGCTTCTAGAATTGGAAGCTGAATGCTCAAACTATAATCTTACATTATCTATTTTATTATTTATTAAACTGGTAAAGTCATTGCTACTAATAATAAGTGGAATTATGTCAACTATTTGAGATTGCTTATTTGTCAAAAGAGCCTTTGATCTAAATAAAACTCAAAAGTTACTAATAGTTTCATTAATTAATCAGGGTAATCAGAGCATGCATTGTTGAAAGCTTTCTTATCCACTTGATTAATTTCAATCCACACAGATTGCAAAATAATAAGCCAGCAAACTGTGATATGAGGGTAACACTATTGCAGTTACTGTCCTGGAATATTTTACAGGATATTCAGTGCACATTTGTAAGAAAGGCAAAAAGACAAACCATATTTTGAATTCCCTAAACATATTTTATATATCATAGCTGTTGTTTTGAATTGAAAAATAAGAAACACACCGTATTACCTAAATGATTACATACCTGAGAGGTTTAACTGTTCTTTCCCTGCCTCTTTTATTATGAATTGTAAATAAAAAGGAAAATATAAGGGATAAAAATGTATGAGATAATTGTTTTACACTTGTACCAGAAATTATAATATGGTTATTTGTATTCCTATGTATGTTTGTACTGTACCCAGGGCTTTCTATCCATGTGTGTCTATGTGTGAGGCTGAAACTAAAGTAATCTGTCCCATGCTGAGGTTTGGGTGGTGGATGAAGCTTCTCCTATTGCAACACTACTATTCACTACCAAAAAAAGGCACAACCATCACCAATCAATATACAGTACCTGTTTTCTAAACCGTATATTCCTTTACAGGGTCAGGGGGTTTGGCAGGATTTTCCAAGAAGGCTAGGCACAAAACAGAAGCACCAGTCTGCTGTAGAGCACATAGATAAATACATGTTCTGACTCATACCAAGCCAATTTATAGTTGCACTGTTTGAAATAAGCTTCATTCATACTGGAAGAATACACACAATCTTAAGAGTATCTTTTTCAATTATTATTACCTAGTTATTTACTGAGCAGAAAAAAGATGCATTGTATTTTGGGGGATGATAGAAAACAATGCATAAGACAGGGCCTGATTTTGTTATTAGCTTAAGAGCCAGACACTCAAAAGACAATGGAAAGTCAATTGGGATCCTTATGATGTTTAGATCCACTCTAACAATTACTGTGAAGCTCTGCAAAGTAAATGTATTTGGATTGTGTCGCTTCCATGAGAGACGTAAAATCGTTCAGTTTTTGCTAGGTTTCTGTTAGGCATAGTATGTCAAGTTTGGAGTCTGTAATGAATTCTGATAGGACCAGCGCTTTGCCATTAAGAGACCTTGAGTTAAACAATGTAATATTAGCTGACGAGGGTATACTGTGCATCCATGATCAGAGTTTATTTTAACAAATTGCTAATTTGGCACACTGGCACTCCTATTTCCAAAGCCATGATGAATAGGATGGCGTATTCCTGAACAAATGCTGCCATTGGACTTTTCATTTGCAGCCTGCCAGGTTGGTGATCTTCCCCACGATATAAATATTTTGGGAGCTGCACAATGCCAATGTGTTTTAGGACATTCCAGTCTGACCATTTGCTCTAGACAAACTGTTTAATATGAAAAAATTTGTCACAAGAGTATTTTAGCATAGTACAGAGCAATACTTATCTGATAATACCAGAAAAGCAGCACAGCAAATAAGGTGAGACTGGCAGGCTGGGGTGACACAGATGAGTGGCGGTAGCAAGCAGCAGAAGAAGCATTGAAGGAGATATTACGAGATGCACATGAAGATAACAGAATTCAGAGGTTCCAATATACAGCCTTACACATACTGTATAATGTTGGGTATTACAGGTGTGTTCGCCTCAGAGCCGCAAGCCAGAGAGAGAGAGGTTAGGTGGGTATAAAATCAGATAATTTCTCAGTCATTATGCACATATAGGAGGAATCGAGAGCAATTCAGTATATCCATTATAATCAAGAAGACAGATCATCCCCACGGTGCAAAGAAATGTTCATAAGAATAGTCCCATGAACCACAGAAAGATTCACTTGTCCCTGAGGCTGCAAACCCAGCCAAAGCAAAGTCCACAAATTCTATAAAAATAAAACCAAGTCAAGACAGTTCAAGCCCGATGCATCCATGAACTATACATACAATAAAAAAGTGAAAGAATTGGAAAAAGTGCAGGTTTAATGCAAATTTTAATAAAAAGTGTTGCTAACAGGGAGGAGCGGTAGCAACATGCATGCGCCAGCGTCCCCTACCCTGTTTATATATTTATAATATATTTTACAATATATTATAAATAATATCATTATTACCACTTTTATTATAGATATTTTAAATTGTATAAATATTAAATACTGTATATGTTGTAAAAGGATCAGACCCAACACACTTAAAAAGATTTGGAGCAGCCACACGTACATTATCCCTAGCTGCAATGGGTTAGGTTTTCCAGACAAGTGATTGGTTTGGATTCCAGACATGAACTGACGAAGGTTTGGAAAGATTGCGGTTTTAAGCGATTAACCCAGAAGTGACGTAAGGGAACCAGAAGTGACCTTCTTCTGAAATCATCTTAGGGGCCGGAACTGGAAGTGACGTTTTTCTGGGCGCTGGAACTGGAAGTGACGTCTTTCTGGGCACCAGAACCGTAAGTGACGTCTTCAATGTTGAGTCAGATAGATTTTCCCGCGGCTGCTCTGTAGAGACAACAGGAGAAGGTTTAGTGCATCCCGCCACCCCCTGGCCTGGCGTGGAATTACCTTCACTTGGTCCATACAACGTCCTCCTACTCGCACGTGCGTGACAATGTACTTATATACATTTTACTTTATTATATCAGTGGTGGGCCGTCAGGGCCTGCAAGGCCTTCTCTGCTGGCCTAAAAAAATATCTGAATCACAAACTGATGTTAATTATATTTTGTTCATGAATACTTATTAAATAATTCGAAATAGTCTGTCCACTTCCTTTCATAGCTTTTCCGATGGTAGTGCTGCTTTCAGACATGTATTTTCATATTAAAGCATTTAACCAATCACATTTCAGCCATCATTTGTTGCCAGGCAGGGTCAAAGTTAATGAAGTCTGCCCGGAGGCCTTCACAATCTGTTCTGCAGGCCCTCTAACACAAAATAAATGTCGATTAAACTGTTGCTTCAACCAATCGGATTTTGAGTTGGTGTCACTAGGGCCCTCTAGCAGGCGTACGGCAACGTCACTTTATTCAGACCCGTTGATTGGATAGGATGGTGTAAGTATGCCATGGATGATTTTGCAGGAAAATCTCCCACTGATCTCCTTGACTTCCTTCATCAGAAAAATCTGAATAAGAGCATGGGGCAGCTGTACACATTGGTATGTTTGGCGGTGACCATTCCCGTGTCCACTGCTTCTGTCGAGCGGACATTTTCGCGGCTGTAGCTGCAGTAGAAAGAAACTTGTTCACCCCTGGTTTGTCTATTCAATAAAGGCATTTATTGTGGCTACAGGAGCTTATCTATCTGTGATGCAACGGCTCTTTATACTGTATTTCTGCATATTCAGATGGTTTTTACAACCATAAGTTAGTTTTTGAGGGGCAGGTTGATTCAGACGGAGCACTACTGAAGGCCTAGGTGTGAAATACACGGTACACCACTGTATTATACAGTATTAGGATGTTTTTGCAATTTTCCCATATGGTGTTAAAATGTCCTGTTATGGGCATGCCCTATTTGAATATAGTTTCTTCACATCACTATGCAATTTTTTTTTAAGCACATATTTTTGGCTGTGTTATGCCTTTATTTTTTGTATAGTAGGCCTATTTGTGTTGCATGAGGGCCGCATTTGTATATTGTATATTCTTTGCTGTTTAACTCAAAAATTTTAATAATTGTGTTGTAGTCCTGTCAAATTCTTGCCTACACGAGTGGTTGCCAATTAATGGACTGCTAACAACAATATTTAAAAAATACTAATACAAGACATTTCATATAGAAGGGCATGAAGTATTTGAATATTCCTTGCCTCATGTGTTTTTTGCAGTGAATATGCTGTATTTTCCATAATCTTGTTCTCCAAATATTTTCCAGCTTAGGCCAGCATGACATCGTAAAGCAGGATTTTACCATGTGCTTGAAACAGGTCATTGCCACCCTGCTTCGGGAATGAGTAATGTTGTGACCCACTTAGTACTACAGCCTTCCACTCAACATGTATTAATTAAAATACATTTTAAAATGTGGTATTTTCATTTGACAGGTACATTAGATGACCATATTGAGAATATTATGAGTACAGGTATCCATCAACTTGCATACAGGTTATGTTCCGGCACTAGGGACGCAAGTCAATATTAGCGTATCTCAGTAATTATAGGGGATGGGTCCAATATGCTGTACAGCATAAGATACAACAATATTGTTCACTTTTAAGTAAATCTCCAGTGGGCCAAGCCAAAGTAGCGTGCGATAACATACACTGATTTGTCACTTTCATATAGTTTGATAACTTTTAAGTTTGTGTAGCAACTCAACCTGTGAGAAGTGTTCATCTCTACGATCTCCTTTGAAGATGAAGAGGATGAGCGGCAGACTGACACACCAACATAATCAGCTGTTTAACTGTCCTTGAAAGGACCGTTTATTGTCTCATTTAGAAAGGACCCTGATCAGCTGTTAACCTCGAGAAATGCTACTCTTTCTGTTTGTCTCTAAGAGGGATTGGTATCCTCACATGTCTTCACACTGTCTTCTTTCCTTTGCTGACCTATCCTGCTGTTCATTTATTTAAAGGCCATTATGCATTTGCTTTAATGAAAATGTAAGAGCTTTGAAATACAAAACAGACTGAAAATGTGAGTGAGCAAGATTGGATGCAAGTAGCTGGTGCCCAATATGCTATGAGACTGGTAGCAATATGTTATACATTATGTAACAGGTGTCTGGTCACACTTATAGGTAATCTAACTTAGACACTATTAAAATATCCGACTACGCCACCCAGTTTTATTAAGAGACTGGGAACTCCTGAAATTTACCAATAATAGCACACAGGTTTCTTTAAATTGGGTGGTGAGTAAACACACAATGAAAGACACAACAGTAATTTTAGAAAAAAACAACAGTAAGTTCTATTACACAGGACAATATAAGGTACATTAAAAAGATAAATGAACATAACAAAAACTAAACATATCAGGAATCAATTTCCTTTTTTTAAAAAAGGAAAATACACAGTCCACCCTCTAAAAGTCCGTTAAAAACAAGAATTGGAGGATACAACCTTTAGTGGTGCAGAGTCCAGTTTGTGCACTGTGTTACCCCAACACTTAATTGTTCAACTGTCCATGGATGTACTCTGTTCCCCGGACACTCGTTCCCCTACAGAAGTTGTGTCAAATTGTTGAATCCCTGTCAGCGTCTCCTCGTTGTTCCTTTTTCTTCCACTCTGGGCTCCTTGAGTTGCTGGGATCTAGGCACGCCTCATTCCTCGTCTGTCAGCTTCGCTTGGTCCTTTCATGCGGATTCACTCTCTCGCTGAACCCACATCCAGCGTCTCTTTGTGGAACCTTCTCTTCCTCCCTGGAAGTGTTGCCGTCCTTGTGCCTCACGTCGTGCCAGCCAGGTACCCTTGTCTGCCTGCAAGCCCCTGTGCTCTGTCCGAGTGCCTTGGCAGCGTTTTCTGTGGACTGCCCTCTCTGCCTTCTGCTGCCAGGAGTTTTTATCTACTTCAGTCCCTGCCATTATCAGTTCTGGACAATCAGATTAAACAATGGTACATTTGCATTTCTTGGGTTTAACAATTAATGAAAACACAAGTTAAAAAAAGGAATTGTTACCAATCATGAATAAGTACAGATATGCTGATTAGAAACCAGTATTTCCAAGTCAGGTAAATACAGACATCCTCCAAGGCCAGACTTCAAAGTGGTGACTCCTTTGCAATACAGCAAATACTTACATCCTACAGACAGCCTTTTAACTTCTCACCCCCCAGTCCCAACAATTTGTGCCTAATGGAACCACCCAGTGCACAAAAAAAATGTCCCCCTCTGACATCTGCATTGTTCTTTTTTTTAGTAAACAGAAAAAGTATACATTAATATATAGTAATACAGTACATGAATATATGTTTGTAACATAACTGTTTATCATACAGTAAATATTAAATACATGTATGCATTATACACTCACTGGCCACTTTATTAGGTATACCTGTTCAACTGCTTGTTAACTGAAATATCTAATCCACCAATTACATGGCAGCAACTCAATGCATTTAGGCATGCAGATGTTGTCAAGATGACCTTTTGAAGTTCAAACCAAGGATCAGAATGGGGAAGAGATGTAATTTAAGTGACTTTGAATGTGGCATGGTTGTTGGTGCCAGATAGGCTGATCTGAGTATTTCAGAAACTGCTGATCTATTGGGATTTTCATTCACAACCATCTCTAGGGTTTACAGAAAATGGTCTGAAAAAGGGAAAATATCCAGTGAGCAGCAGTTCTCTGGGTAAAAATGCCTTGTTGATGCCAGATGTCAGAGGAGAAAACCCAGACAGGTTCGAGCTGATAGATAGGCAACACTAACTCAAATAACCATTTGTTCCAACTTAGGTATGCAGAAGAGAATCTCTAAACACACAACACATCGAACCTTGAAGCAGATGGCCTACGGCAGCAGGAGACCACACCAGGTGTCACTCCTCTCAGGTAAGAACAGGCAATTGAGGCTATAATTTGCATGGGCTCACCAAAATTGGACAATAGAAGATTGGAAAAATGTTGCCTGGTCTGAGAAGTCTCGATTTCTGCTGCAACATTTAGATGATAGGGTAAGAATTTGGGGTCAACAACATGAAAGCATGTATCCATCCTGCCTTATATCAATGGTTCAGGATGGTGTTGGTGGAGTAATGGTGTGGGGGATATTTTCTTAGCACACTTTGGGCTCCTTGAATCACAAACAGTCACTATCTCAGTGGAATTTGTATGGTTTCCAGTCTCTCTGTGGTGGGCCAGTTTTCTTTCCAAATTCCAAAGTGTGTGTTTGGTTTATTAGAGAATCTAAATTAGGGAGTTGTGGAGCAGTGTGGTCCTTTGCCTTGATACAAACTGATGTCCGGTCTGGAGTTTATTTCCAACATTTCTTTAACCCTCACTATATCTAAGAACCCAAAGGGGTATGGGATGGTGCAGTGAACAACAAATTGGAAGTGATAAATTAAGAAAGTGCAGTATTGTATAAGGATCTTAATAGGATACGTAGCATAAAAACTTTACATAATATAGGATACTTAGAAGGCAACTATCAGTATGTAGGATGCAATTTCCCCTCAGTATATGAGTAAAGTTTTTATGTCATCTAAGAGCAGCCTGTACTAGTGTAGCTATGAGGACCTGCTTCTGTGAACCCCAGGATAAACCACAGAACTATCTGTGATCAGCTTACCCTGATAAGCAAGTCTTAGAAACAAGCTCCAGCAGCAGCAATATAAATAACAACACATTTTCATACAAAGAATGTAGCTCAAAGAGCTTTACTGGACATCAAAGAAAAAGGCTGCAAGAGAAAAAAAAAATAAAAATAGAATAAATAAAGGATTCACCAAAATAGTAGATAAGAATAAATCAATACATCCTTACATAACACAGATATATAAGTAATAGATAAAATAGAGTCCTCATATATAGATTGTTTTTTTAAGTCTCTAATGAGAGTCTCTTAGTCTAAAGCTATGGTCAGAGGACAAAATCTTCTTCTTATTTCGGCTGCTCCCATTAGGGGTTGCCACAGCGGATCATCGTCTTCCATATCTTTCTGTCCTCTGCATCTTGTTCTGTTACACCCATCACCTGTATGTCCTCTCTCACCACATCCATAAACCTTCGCTTAGGCCGTCCTCTTTTTCTCTTCCCTGGCAGCTCTGTCCTTAGCATCCTTCTTCCAATATACCCAGCATCTCTCCTCTGCACATGTCCAAACCAACTCAATCTCGCCTCTCTGACTTTGTCTCCCAACCGTCCAACTTGAGCTGACCATCTAATGTACTCATTTCTAATCCTATCCATCCTCGTCACACCAAGTGCAAGTCATAGCATCTTTAACTCTGCTACCTCCAGCTCTGTCTCCTGCTTTCTGGTCAATGCCACCGTCTCCAACCCATATAACATATCTGGTCTCACTACCGTCCTGCAGACCTTCCCTTTCACTTTTGCTGATACCCGTCTGTCACAAATTACTCCTGACACTCTTCTCCACCCATTCTACCACCCCCCCCGCACTCTCTTTTTCACCTCTCTTCCACAATCCCCATTACTCTGTACTGTTGATCCCAAGTATTTAAACTCATCCACCTTCGCAAACTCTACTCCTTGCATCCTCACCATTCCACTGGCCTCCATCTCATTTACACACATGTATTCTGTCTTATTCCTACTGACCTTCATTCCTCTCCTCTCTAGAGCATATCTCCACCTCTCCAGGGTCTCCTCAACCTGCTCCCTACTATCGCTACAGATCACAATATCATCAGCAAACATCATAGTCCATGGGGACTCCTGTCTGATCTCGTCTGTCAACCTGTCCATCACCATTGCAAATAAGAAAGGGCTGAGAGCCGATCCTTGATGTAATTCCACCTCCACGTTGAATGCATCCTTTGCTCCTACCGCATACCTTACCACTGTCACACTTCCCTTGTACATATCCTGTACAACTCTTGCGTACTTCTCTGCCACTCCCGACTTCCTCATACAATACCACAGCTCCTCAGGAGGCACCCTGTTATATGCTTTCTCCAGGTCCACAAAGACGCAATGCAACTCCTTCTGGCCTTCTCTAAATTTCTCCATCAATATCCAACAACATCAGAGCAAACATTGCATCTGTGGTGCTCTTTCTTAGCATGAAACCATACTGCTGCTCACTAATCATCACCTCACTTATTAACCTAGCTTCCACTACTCTTTCCCATAAGTTCATGCTGTGGCTCATCAATTTTATTCCCCTGTAGTTACTGCAGTCCTGCACATCCTCCTTATTCTTAAATATCGGCACCAGTACGCTTCTTCTCCACTCCTCAGGCAACCTCTCACTTTCCAACTCCACTGCCATCTCTCCTAAACACCTCCATGCTTCCATAAGTATGTCATCTGGAATACTGGCCTTTCCATTTTTCATCCTCCATAGCTGTCCTTACTTCCTCCTTACTAATCCGTTGCACTTCCTGATTCACTATCTCCACATCATCCAACCTCTTCTCTCTCTCGTTCTCTTCATTCATCAGCCTCTCAAAGTACTCTTTCCATCTGCTCAACACACAAAAAAAAAAACAAACTGGTGAGATGTGCTCAGATTTTCTTTATGAGAAAAAGATTAAGAATAAGATTCTTGCGCTGCATTCTAAACTAACTGCAACTGATTAATGTCTATCTTAGGTAGTCCTGTTAGGATTGCATTAAAGTAATCTAGTTGATTGAAAACATAAGCATGAATGAACAAAGTCATGTATCTTGCAGAATTAACAAAGGTCTAACCTTTACAATATTTTGTAAATTAAAAAATGCAGTCCTTGTAATATGATTAATGAGTGATTTAATGTTTATGTCAAAATCCATAAATATAGATAAAGTTTTTACTCCTGCATTAACTTTTAATGCTATAGGAGCAAGTTTTTTAAAACCCTCTCTATTTCCATTTTGTCTGGCAACTAACATTTCAGTTTTTTACTTATTTCACTTGAGAAAATTTCTACTCATCCATCCAGAAATAAACGTAAGGCATTGGATGGGAGGGCCCATAGAATCAGGGTCATCAGGTGCTATAGATAAGTAAAACTGTGTGTCATCTATGTAAATGTGGTAGTTCACTTTGTGTTTTCAAGATAATCTGGCCTAACTGGAGCATGTGGATTGAAAATAACAATGGGCCCAGAATAGACCTTTGTAGTGCATGTATACAATATAATGGATCTGTAAGCTATATTCACCACAACTAACAAAGTATTCCTGTTAATAAGACTAAAAACAATTCAAGACACTACCAGAGGGACCTACCCTAATATAAGTAATGAGAATACTGTTGTGTGTGGTGGAAAATGCTGCACTTAAATCTAAGAGAAAGAGAACAGATATTTAGTCTCTGTCCTCATTAACTTGCAAGTAATTTACTACTTTATGCCACAGTCACAGTTGATGACTTTCCATTTTCAGTTGTAGCCTTCATTTGCATCATTTTAGCCAGTAGGAAGCCATGGTTAGCGTGCTTCTATGAGGACAATTGCTTAACATGGCTATGTTAAAATCAAACAGGTAAAGGTGTCATGAGCTGTGATTTTTAGTCATGTAATTTGACATGGTCTGACAACAAGATCAGTGACTGCAGTTGTCCAATCTAAAAACCCTATGACAAAATGTTGTATAATGTGAAATTGACTTTAACTGGTGCAGTTTCTGTACAATGATTTTTTTAAACGTGACTGAACTTAGTAGGCTGCTTGCTGCTTGTGTTGATCGACACATTTACAAGACAAAAGACGCTGATGGAGAGGTGCGAAGGGATTTAAGGTGGGCCAGGATTACAAGTTTTTTCGTAGGCTTTGGTAATTCTAGTATTAATAAGTGCTAAAAATCCAAGGCATAAAATTTCACCTAGGAACAGAAATGAAGTTCATAATCATATCCATTATGGTTTATGGGTTTTGTTCTGAGTTTCCACATTATACAAGAGAACAGTAATTGGTAGAGAGTAGGCTACATATGAGATTAAGCAAATGCACGAATGCCTTTGAACCTAAAGCTGTCCATGAGGCTGAAGACAGTAGCAAAGATTAAATGTTCTCTGGAAGAATAGAATGAGGAATTAAACTTAATTTGGATACACTTTACAGAATAAAGAACTTGGTGCTAATTAAGTACAATTAGCATTTAGAAAGGCTTTTCTGAAGAGAAAATTGTGATGAATCATGAGATATCTTTTTCCACAAGTCAAAATGGATCCAAGAAAAGCAGCAGTGAAACTCTGAATCCTTCTCAAGCATTTTTCTCCATTGTTCTCCATGTGGAGGTAAAACTGAAAGACTCAAACTTACTCAAGCTCTAATGTGATTCAGAACAGAAAACAAACCTTAAACAATTACAACCTGACCTACTAGAAAAGTCACCCTTCCTTAATTTTAAACATTTTTCAAATGTGTTGGGCATAAAAAACAATTTTACTTGGTTGACTAATGCATTTGTATGGAGGAACTTATGGATGATTATATTCTTTGAGTCATATTTGTAAAATATATTTTTCAGAAAAGAACATTCTCTATGTTACAGTGCACAAAAAAAATGGAGTGGTCTCCATTAACTGAAACACTATCTACTATGCACAAAAAGGCTGGCTCTGTGTTTTCTGCTTGCTTGCGTAGAATAGATACTTACAAAGATTCCATGACAAAATTAAATTGTTCTTTCACCATTCCTATAAATGCTTTCTTTGTGAAGTAGTAAACACCAGAACAGAAATTTCAGTTCAATTCCTCAAGGATATCAATCATGGCGGCGCGCTTAGATGCTGCAGCTGTGTGCTCTCCGACTCAGAGTTTAGATTTTTCCACCCTGCCTGGATAAATACACCTATAGCCGGCAGGATATTTTATCTATCGGCTTACGGAGCGAGAGTTACTCGACATCCGAGTTTCTCCACATCCACAACATTCCGGACGACATCGCACGGACACCGGGCTCTCCATGGATTGCAATCCCAGCTTCGAGGGATAAACAAAAGAGGGGGTGCCGAGGCGGTGTGCTAGCAAGGCTAAGGAAGCAGCCACATAAACCACTGCTTACAAGCATTTTTCCTCAAATGTGAGGTCTCTAGCAAATAAATTGGATGAATGGAAGCTGCAGATTGCAACAGAAAAGATCATCAGGGACTGCTGCATCCTGCTGATCACGGAGACGTGGCTAAACCCACTTATACCTGACACGGCTATCGAGATAGCAGGCTACACAGCATACCGGAAAGACAGAACAGAGAGCTCCAGTTAGAAAAGAAATGGGGGGCTGTACAGTTATGTGAACAATAGCTGGTGTACGAATTTCACCATAGTCACCAGACACTGCTCTCCGGATGTGGAGTTTATGACAATTAATTGCAGACCCATATACCTCCCCCGTGAATTCAACGCCTTACTGCTAACTGCTGTGTATATACAGTACATATGAAAAAGTTTGGGAACCCCTCTTAATTCTTTAGATTTTTGTTTATCATTGGCTGAGCTCTCAAAGTAGCAACTTCCTTTTAATATATGACATGCCTTATGGAAACAGTAGTATTTCAGCAGTGACATTAAGTTTATTGGATTAACAGAAAATATGCAATATGCATCATAAAATTAGATTGGTGCATAAATGTGGGCACCCCAACAGAGATATTGCAGCAATACTTAGTTGAGCCTCATTTTGCAAATATGACAGCCTCTAGATGCCTCCTATAGCCTTTGATGAGTGTCTGGATTCTGGACGGAGAATCCATTTGACCATTCTTCCATACAAAAGCTCTCCCGTTCAGTTAAATTTGATGGTTGGTGAGCATGGACAGCCTGCTTCAAATCATCCCATAGATTTTCAATGATATTCAAGTCAGGGGACTGTGATGGCCATTCCAGAACATTGAACCTCTCCCTCTGCATGAATGCCTTTGTAGATTTCGAACTGTGTTTTGAGTCATTGTCTTGTTGGAATATCCAACCCCTGCGTAACTTCAACTTTGTGACTGTTCTTGAACATTATCCTGAAGAATTTGTTGATATTGGGTTGAATTCATCCGACCCTCGACTTTAACAAGGGCCCCAGTCCCTGAACTAGCCACACAACCCCACAGCATGATGGAACCTCCACCAAATTTTACAGTAGGTAGCAGGTGTTTTTCTTGGAATGCGGTGTTCTTTTTCCGCCATGCAAAGCGCTTCTTGTTATGACCAAATAACTCAATTTTTATCTCATCAGTCCAAAGCACTTTGTTCCAAAATGAATCTGGCTTGTCTAAATGAGTATTTGCATACAACAAGCGACTCTGTTTGTGGCGTGAGTACAGAAAGGGCTTCTTTCTCATCATCCTGTCATACAGATATTCTTTGTGCAAATTGCTCTGAATTGTAGAACGATGTACAGATACACCATCTGCAGCAAGATGTTCTTGCAGGTCTTTGGAGGTGATCTGAGGGTTGTCTGTAACCATTCTCACAATCCTGCGCATATGCCACTCCTGTATTTTTCTTGGCCTGCCAGACCTGGGCTTAACAGCAACTGTGCCTGTGGCCTTCCATTTCCTGATTACATTCCTGACAGTTTAAACCTCTATAGCTTTTTGTAGCCTTCCCCTAAACCATGATACTGGACAATCCTTGTTTTCAAATCTTTTGAGAGTTGCTTTGAGGATCCCATTCTGTCACTCTTCAGAGGAGAGCCAAAGGGAAGCACAACTTGCAATTGACCACCTTAAATACCTTTTCTCATGATTGGACACACCTGTCTATGAAGTTCAAGACTTAACAAGCTAATCCAACCAATTTGGTGTTGCAAGTAATCAGTATTGAGCAGTTACATGCATTCAAATCAGCAAAATTACAAGGGTACCCAAATTTTTGCACAGCCAGATTTTCACATTTGATTTAATTTCATACAACTAAATACTGCTTCATTAAAAATCTTTGTTCGGAAAAAACCCAGTACTCAGATGTTCCTATGAAACGAAAGACATATCAGTGTTATCTTTTTTGTTGAAAGTAGAGTAAATTATTATGCAGGCTGAGAGGGGTTCCCAAACTTTTTCACATGACTGTAGCACCAGATGGTAACGCTAACTCGGCTCTGGGGCTTTTGGATGACACCATCAGCAGCAAACAAAGCAAGTATCCTGAGACTGTTCACATAATTTCTGGGAACTTTAATCATGCAGATCTGAAAGCAGTTCTCCCCAAATTCCATCGACATATAAAGTGTGCAACCAGGGGAGTAAAAACACTGGACAACCTGTACACAAACATCAGACAGGCCTATAGGGCTAAACCCCTAACACACCTTGGCCTGTCTGATCATACATCCCTGCTTCTAATCCCTGCATATACCCCCGTCAGGAGACAAGCTCCCACTATGACCAGGACTGTTTCCATATGGCCGGGGGAGGCCTCCCAACAGTTACAGGACTGCTTTCAGAGGACCGACTGGGAGGTTTTTGATCACCAGGACCTGGAGAGCCATACAATAGCAGTCCTGAATTACATCAGGTTCTGAACGGAAAATGTCACCAGGGACAGACATATAAGGATTTATCCTAACAGGAAGCCCTGGATGATGAGGGAGGTCCAGAGTCTATTGAAAGCCAGGAATACTGCTTTCAGGTCTGGGGATGGGGCACTCTACATTGCAGCCAGAGCGAACCAGAAGAGAGACATGCAAGAGGCCAAGGCAGTATATAGAAGGAGGATAGAGGACCATCTGAGGAGTAGCAACACCAGACAGGTGTGGCAGGGTGTCCAGAACATCACCAGCTACAAATCTAGCCGAAATCTTCACTAGAATTTTCAATCAGTCCCTGTCCCAGGCCATTGTCCCATCCTGCCTTAAGTCCCCCATCATTGTTCCGCTGCTGAAAAAATGAATCCTGAACAGTCTGAATAACTTCCACCCAGTGGCACTCACATCTGTCATTATGAAGTTCTTTGAGAAACTGGTGCGGAGTTATGTCATCACCTGTCTGCCAGTGGACAAACCTCCTGATGCAGCAAAAAAGCAAAGGACATTTCACAGGATTCGTCACATCCCGATCATTTCCTCTTCCAGCTTTTGTCATCGGCAAAAATTACAGAGCAATGAAAACCAGGACAAACCGCCTTAAAAACAGTTTTTATCCAAAAGCAATAATGGCCCTGAACTCAAATAAAACTGCTCCATATCATTCTCTAAATGTGCAATATAGACCTTAAGTCAGCCAGTGCAATTTGTACATTTAACCAGTGCAGTTTGTATATATGACAAGTGTAATTTTTATATATTTGTAATGTACTTTTATTACTATTTCTTTTCTTGTTTTTTAACTCTTATGCCTTACACTGAGTCAACAGCACCTTCAATTTTGTTGTTCTTTTGTAAAAGTGACAATGACAATAAAGATCTATCTATCTATCTATCTATCTATCTATCTATCTATCTATCTATCTATCTATCTATGTGATTATGGCTGAAGTGCTCATTTTCTTGTGTAAGAGATGGCCGGCAGCCCAACTTCGCCGTGACACCCAAGAAGTGGAAGGAGGGTGGAGGGCAACCTCTTTAGGGCACTGCTTCTCCCAGAATGCTAGATGGCAGCTCCCCTGGATTGCAGCGGTGCCCAGGATTCCCACAGGGTATTATGGGACATGGAGATCTTTATCTCAGCCCTGTTGTGTACTGTGGGTGCCGCCAAGGGGTGCTTACCAGCCTCACAGTGATGAGGCAAAGTGGTGCATTGGAGGACAAAGCTTGCAAGGAGGAGTGGAGGCGAAGAAAAGTAAGAAAGGACTGTGTGTCATTTTATTTGGTGCTTGTATACTGTACTGTGCTGTGAAGTGGGGAGCAACAGAAAATGCTTCCCCACTGAAGAATAAAGCATGTGCTGTGTTGAACTTGTGTCTCAGCTTGTCTGTGTTGGGGTTTTTAAAACGGCACGCCCCCTGGTGGTGCACAGTTATTAGTGTTCATGTTTGTTTTTGGAGAGGCAGTGCTATAAAGAGTGCGTAGAGTGAAAATAAAAGTTATTCTTTAGCTTTGAACTGAACCTCTGTTTTAGGGACATTCTTATTTAAGGGCATAAATCATTGTGGGTACTCTTCATTTCATTTTCTTTCATAATCCTACATTATTG
The DNA here is from genome assembly GCF_900747795.2 of Erpetoichthys calabaricus. Taxonomy (NCBI): domain Eukaryota; kingdom Metazoa; phylum Chordata; class Cladistia; order Polypteriformes; family Polypteridae; genus Erpetoichthys; species Erpetoichthys calabaricus. The sequence goes on from NC_041394.2 coordinate 169,752,976, forward strand.
GGCATTATAAGAAATCCATATCAAGTCACTTTTGCTAGCAGTAAGGAGCAGTGGCTTACTCAGAGGAAATGAATGAAAAGCTGGAAGCAAATTAATTTCAAAGCACTCTCAGGTACACACCAATGTATAAGGATCCATTTTCATATGCCAGTGAACCTTTCAACATCTTATTGCACTTTAAAGGGAACTGAAATACCCTGAAAAACCTCATGCAAACAGGGAGATAACTTAGAAAAAGTCTGGATGTAGCACCCAAGCTGGTAATCAATCTTGGGTTCAAGCATTGTTTGAGAAGAACAGAACCTGTTATGCAACTAAAGTGTACTGGTCTTGATGACTTGATGACCATGCCATAGAGCTCAATAACCATCCACCCATCAGCTTCCTAAACATAATGTAACTAATTCAATTTCAGTGTCACTTATGCTTCATACACTTCACAAGGATTTGTGTCTGCACCTCTGCATTCAACTGTGCTGGATGGATTACAAGAAATTAAATATAATTAAACAAAAGCCCTCCTAAAAATAAAAATAATAATTGTTCAGTTCACACTTGAGTACTGGCTTGCTAGGCTTCCGTTCTGTTAAAAAAGCATTAGGGAAAGAGGTTTTATTTTAGGAATGTGTTATAGACCAGGGGTCCCCAACACCCGGTCCGCGGCCCACTACCGGGCCGCAGCCATCTGACAGCTGGGCCGCGAGAGAACTGTGGAGACTCACTCAGACTTTTCAGAACGCTTGGCGGGTGGGGCTTTGCAGCAGCGCAGAGAGAGGAGAGAGACCGAAGTGAGACAGTATTACAACAAAGTTATTTTTATGGTCCCGACAGTTTCCCCATAGATGGGGAACATTGTAAAAAAAAATCTCTTTCTTCGAACTTTCCTCGTCCATCCATCCATCCATTGTCTCCCGCTTATCCGAGGTCGGGTCGCGGGGGCAGCAGCTTGAGCAGAGATGCCCAGACTTCCCTCTCCCCGGCCACTTCTTCTAGCTCTTCCGGGAGAATCCCAAGGCGTTCCCAGGCCAGTCGAGAGACATAGTCCTTCCAACGTGTCCTGGGTCTTCCCCGGGGCCTCCTCCCGATTAGACGTGCCCAGAACACCTCACCAGGGAGGCGTCCAGGAGGCATCCTGATCAGATAACTGAGCCACCTCATCTGACTCCTCTCGATGCGGAGGAGCAGCGGCTCTACTCTGAGCCCCTCCCGGATGACTGAGCTTCTCACCCTATCTTTAAGGGAAAGCCCAGACACCCTGCGGAGGAAACTCATTTCAGCCGCTTGTATTCGCGACCTCGTTCTTTCGGTCACTACCCATAGCTCATGACCATAGGTGAGGGTAGGAACATAGATCGACTGGTAAATTGAGAGCTTCGCCTTGCGGCTCAGCTCCTTTTTCACCACGACAGACCGATGCAGCGCCCGCATTACTGCAGATGCCGCACCGATCCGCCTGTCGATCTCACGCTCCATTCTTCCCTCACTCGTGAACAAGACCCCGAGATACTTGAACTCCTCCACTTGGGGCAGGATCTCGCTACCAACCCTGAGAGGGCACTCCACCCTTTTCCGGCTGAGGACCATGGTCTCGGATTTGGAGGTGCTGATTCTCATCCCAGCCGCTTCACACTCGGCTGCGAACCGATCCAGAGAGAGCTGAAGATCACGGCCTGATGAAGCAAACAGGACAACATCATCTGCAAAAAGCAGTGACCCAATCCTGAGCCCACCAAACCGGACCCCCTCAACGCCCTGGCTGCGCCTAGAAATTCTGTCCATAAAAGTTATGAACAGAATCGGTGACAAAGGGCAGCCCTGGCGGAGTCCAACTCTCACTGGAAACGGGTTCGACTTACTGCCGGCAATGCGGACCAGGCTCTGGCAACGATCGACTTTCCTCGTACTGTTTTTTTTTTTGCTGTTTTTGTTTCTGTGGTTTTCAGTGATACCTTTTGCTTATTGCTTGTCAACATTTGAAAAACATCCATTGGAATTTAACTTATTGTCACCCTCGTATAGAAATGGCAGACATGAAAGAAAGAGAGCAGTGTTAATGTTTGTGATGTGCAATCTGTTGGAATGACAAATGCAAAGCATATGTCTTTGTTATATGCAAAAAAAGAAGAAAAATCTCGGGTTGCAAACGTATGCGAACTACTTAATAACTTAATAATAATAGAAATGTTATGAAAATTGTGTATAAAACTGAACACCTTCCCCCCCCCAATCCCCCCATCCCCCGCCCCCGTCCCCCAGCGACCGGTCCGTGGAAGAATTTGCATCTAATAAAGCGGTCCTTGCTGTCAAGAAGGTTGGGGACCACTGTTATAGACCATTCAATGTACACAGTAAATTCAATACACATCTTTTTAGTAATTCTAAAAAGACAAGTTTACAAGGGGATATTATAGTCAAAGGAGACTTTAATTATCCAGATATTAATTTAGATAACCTTACTAATCGTTGATCACAAGAGTAGGAGATTTTAGAAGTAATCCATGACAGTTTTTTAACACAGTATGTTAAAGCACCAATGTGGGGGGAAGCCTGTCTAGATTTAGTATTTTGTGATAATCAAGATAGAATTGAGGGTGTAAAAGTGACTGAACCACTAGGGTCAATTTGATAATAATATAATACAATTCTCAGTGTTTTGGAAGAGTGTAGATGTAAAGACTAAAACTGTTAAGTTTAACTTTTGTAGGACTAGTTTGAGCAGATGCGGCAAAGTCTAAGGACGATAGACTGGGATGTGTTTTTAAGTGTAGAGACAGTCGAGGAGCACAGTGAAATAGCAGATGCTCTAAACTTGTATTTTTTGGAGGTTTTCAAATGTGAGAAAGGAGATAATCTCCCAGCAGTAAAAGGGACTACTAAGGAGGTAGTGGGGGATTTGGACATTGTAGAGGGAGAAGTACCACTGAGATTAAATAGGCTGAAATTGAACAAATCACCAGGGCCAGATAATATTTAACTTTGAACTTTTAAGGAAGTTAGTAAATATAAATATAAATCCTTGACGCATATTTTTTGGAAGCCACTGCACACTGGAGAAATTCCAGAAGACTGGAAAATGGCAAATATTATCCTGTTATATAAAAAGAGTGACCAGGCAGATCCAAGCAACTATAGGCCAGTAAGCTTAATGTGGTCACAGGATAATTAATGGAAGGAATTATTAAGAATAACATTGAGCAACACATGGAAAGAACAGGAGTTTTACTGAACATGCATCATGGGTTCAGAAGAGGGAGGTCATGTATCACCAGCATGCTGGAATTCTCTGAGGAATTCTGAAGCATTTAAAATTATTAACTATATCAAAAACAAATCAAGCATTGATTTAATCATTGATCAGCATTGATCAGTCTGAAGCAAGGGTTTATTGCTAGACCCCTCACAAAGGCCATGGACCTTGCTAAGGCACTGCTGCAGCTCCTAAGATATGTGTGTGTATGTGTGTATGTTTATGTCTATGTGCTTGTTGCATTGAGCAGACTGGTTTTATAAGTTCACACATAGGTTATCATTTATCTCTTATCAAGTGTCATTTCTATGAATGAACAATATGATCTCAAAAACTAATGAGAAGGCTAATTTTGAAACAAGCTTCATAGCCAGCTTTGCTAGTGCAAATAAAAGAAAGAAATGGAAGAGTTTTAACATTGCTGCTGCATTATTTATTATAAGTCAATGTATAAGCTAAGGCATTAGGATAAAAATAAGCAAGGAGGGCTAAAAACAGTTATGAGGTAATACCAATATGGACTCAAATAAAATATAAGTCAAAACCAATGGTAGCTGGTGAAAAAAAAATAGTCAGTGGCGAGGGTTTTAGGGGTTACTAACTGAAGCAGCACTATATATATCTATTATGTACAGCCCTTAATGTTTATCTATCAATTATATAATGCCTTTCACATCTATTTATTATATAATGCCTTTCATATCGGTCTGTGTGGTCATTCCATATGCTCTCATCATAACGTCAATTCACATCTTGGCCTGTCCAGTGCCATATTCTTAGAACAAATCCAGGCTGAAATGTATTATATCCTTTCCACCATGCTGCCCAATCTGATGTCAGCTTTCCCATTTATACTTTGCTCCAAAACTTCAGTCTGTGACATCCATAGTCCCCTTATTCTTCCCACAACTTGCCCTATAGATATGGAAAGGAACAGGTGCACCTGCCCCCCAAATTTTATACTACACCTGTCTGTAAGTTACTCAATCCTCTGCCAACTTGCCCAGTTCCCCATTCTACCAAAACCCACACCCCCACCTCTGTACTCTTCCAATAATGTGGACTTCTCTCTGTACTATAACACACCTATTGCATAAGTCAAATCCAAATCTTATTCTGCCTCTGGTAAAAGAGTGCCCAGTCCTTGGCCATTTTCACGTTATTCCATAAATCCATATCATACAATCACTAGTCCTCTGATTTTTGTCAAGTCTTGCATCCCAGTTTATCATTTACTACACCCACAGTCATTCCAACCCTAATTTTATTCTCCAGTCTGGATTGTTTAGGCTCTACTCGTTTGGATGTTTATAGTAGGGGTGTAGTAATTCTCCAAATCCACAGTTCAATTCGGAAGTTGATTTTTCATACAGGGTTTGTGTCACACCTCTTTTTTTTCTTTTCTTTTTTTATTTTTAGACACACCAACGAGAACACCAAAGAACATGATATATTAACTTCAAATAAATTAATTATGTAAACATAAATAAATAAATAATAGTTCCTTTAAGACTAGTCTAAGTAAACAAAAATAAATTGAAAATAAAAACCCAGTCAGAAATAAACAGTGGTTGGTGAATTCAAATAACCATAAATTTTCATGGACATGCTTCATTTAAGTATTAACTTTTTCTTTAAGAACTCTATCATGTCCACATTCTCAGGCGGGAGACTTGCTCTCTGTGCTGTGACAATGTCCCCTGTACTAAAGAGAACTTTCTCACTGGGGACAGATGTTGATGGAAGGGGCAGAGATTTGAAGCGTGGGTCAAGCAAGTGTAGTGCTCATATGCAGAAACAGATTAAGTGTTGACCATTTGGCATATCTGTTGTGGAAGTCAGATGCAATGGCAGATTTGTCATCTTTCACAACTGCTGAATCACAGTCACTCTGTTTCATGGATGCCAGGATTATGCATTTCACCGGCATTATCATTGAAATTGTTGGCAGCTGTTCAGTGCTGAACAGAGTTGTCACTGTTTTCAGTGTTTTGAGAGCCTGAACCACGTCCTCAACTATTTTTACATCATCATCAGACAGAGTAATTATGGAAAAAGATGATCCGCTGTGGCAACCCCTAACGGGAGTAGCCGAAAGAAGAAGAAGATCATCGGACACAGTAACAATGTCCTTAATGTTCCTCTTAATGTTCCTGTCTGTAAGTGCTGAGAATACAGTAGCCTGCTGTTTCACGGTAGCGCTCAAGTATAGCTTTGCTTGAGTGCCACCTACTGGGAGCATCCTTAATAAGCTTGTGTAAAGGAAGATGGAGCATCTCTTGTTTTTCCTTTAGCATTGATACAGCAGTGGTGCTACATTGGAAAAAAGTGACTCTAACTCTCACTCTAAAAGCCAGGCTATCTGGTTAATGCCCATTCCTTTCTGTTATGCCAGGTTAAGTGTATGTGCAGAACATTGAATGTGTGGTTAAAATCCAGTTGTTTTAACTGCTTCAACTGCAATCACAATGCTCTTGCCGTTAACTGTTTTTAGGCAACATATTTTGACTGAAATGCGGTCAGCTCGGCACTCTGAGCAAATACGTAAGTACTGCGTGATTTTTTTTGTAACTTTTTTACTTTTGCATTGGCTAACTCACATAATCACCTTTGCTCAGTAGAGAAAAAAAGTCCTTTGGGCTTTAAGCCCAAGTGTGCGGTCGGTGATGCAGTTAAGAAATAAAGGTGTTAGATAAACATTGTGCCAGTGTAATGAAAAGTTCAGATCCTCATGAAATGAATGTCGGCCGTGAGTCTGGTATTATTGTTAACAAGTTAAAGAATCGACCTACTCGCTAGACATTAAACATCAACTTGCCAGTGCTACGCTCTGTGAAAGAACAAGTCTCAATACACTAAAAAAGGTTTGCGGCAGCCACCCGTATATTGTTCCTAGCTGCAAAAGATTTAAATTGAACAACTGATGTTGCTTGTTTGAGTTCCCAGTATGAACTGCCCTTGGTTTGGCAATATGGAGGATTTATAGTCTGTAACCCAGAAGTGACTTCAGTCTGGGAGCCGGAACTGGAAGTGGTGCCAGTCTGGGAGCCGGAATCGGAAGTGATGCCAGTCTGGGAGCCGGAACCGGAAGTGACATCAGATCAGGCAGGTTTTCCCGTATTTGATCTGCAGAAATAACAGAAACAGGTTTAGAGCACCCCGCCACCCTCTGGCCCGGCGGGTAATCACCTCCACTTGGTCCATTCAGCTTGCTCCTAGTCGCACGTGTGTGACACGGCCCCACCTCAGCCCAGACCCATTGGCCTGCAACAGACCTCGACGATAAATGACCGAAAACTTATAAGGGTGTAGGTCCAAAAACCACCTCATGACTTGTGGATTTGAATCCCTGTGTAACGCCATCCACTGTAACGGTGCATGGTCAGTCACCAGGGTGAAGTCCCGACCCAGGATGTAGTACCTCAGCTGCGTAATCGCCCATTTAATCGCCAAAGCCTCCCACTCCACTACCTGATCTCTCAGTCTAACAGTCTCCGACTCAGGTACATAATGGGGTGTTCCTCTCGATCAATGCTTTGGCTCAGCAAGGCACCAAGACCTGTGTCCGAAGCATCCATCTGGAGAATGAAAGGCAAAGTAAAATCAGGAGCTTTCAAAATAGGAGCTGACGTAAGGGCCTGCTTAAGGTCACTAAATGCAGCGTCAGTATCATCATCCCAAACCACGTGATTAGGTTTCCCCTTCCTTGTCAGGTTTGTCAAGGGCGTTGCTCTCTAGGAAAACCGGGGTACAAACCGGCGATAGTAACCCGCTAAGCCGAGAAATGCTTGTACCTGCCGCTTGGTTATCAGACAGGGCCAATTCACTATGGCATCTATTTTGGAGCATTGTGGTTTAACCATACCCCGGCCCACTAGGTAACCTAAATATTTGGCTTCGACAAACCCAAAATAGCATTTCTTAGGATTAATACAAAGTCCGGCATTCGCTAGTGTCCGTAATACAGCATCAACCTGCAGTAGGTGTTCCTTCCAGGTGCTTGAATAGATGACAACGTCATTCAAGTAGGCAGCACTGTACAAATTATGGGGTCGGAGCACTTTGTCCACCAGACGTTGGAAGGTAGCGGGTGCCCCATGTAATCCAAATGGAAGTACACGATACTGCCAATATCCGCTAGGAGTGCTAAACGCAGTCTTTTCCTTTGCGGAATCCGTTAAGGGAACCTGCCAGTACCCCTTTGTCATATCAAGAGCAGTCAAAAATTTGGCATGTCCTGGCTGCTCGAGAAGGTCATCCACTTGCGGCATTGGATAGGCATCGAATTGGGAGACTTGGTTAAGGCGATGGAAGTCATTGCAAAACCTCCAACTTCCGTCCGGCTTTTTAATCAATATGATGGTACTGGACCACTGACTAAAACTTTCCTCTATCACACCTAGATCCAGCATTCGTTTGATCTCCAACTCCACTTCTGCCTTTTTTGCTTCGGAAATCCGATATGGGCGTTCTCTGACTATAACCTCTGGTTTTGTCACTATGTCATGCGCAACCAGGGAGGTTCATCCAGGATTTTCGCTCACTTTCGCTCACCTCTGGGACAGACAGGATAACTGCTTCGAGCTCCTGTCGTTGTTGGCGAGTCAAATCATCACCGAAGTTAAGGTGTAATTTATGAGCGAAGAGTGAGCAGGGCTGTCCAGAGGAGGGATCAGGATCCCTTTCCTTCCACGGTTTCAGCAAATTGACATGATAAATCCGCTCTTTAGGTCGACAATTAGGTTGGATAACTAAATAATCGACCAGACACTTCCTCTCCTTGACTTCACATGGGCCTTGCCAATGAGCCAGTAATTTGGAATGTGAGGTAGAAACCAATACCATGACTCGATCCCCCCAGGCGGAACTCCCGGAGTGATGTGCCACGGTTATAACACCGAGCCTGGGCTGTTTGCGCCTTCTCCATGTGAGAATGTAGGATAGGTCTAATTTTTGCAAATCTATCATGTAATTGCGCGATATATTCAAGTATATTTACAGAGGGAAGGACCTCCTCTTCCCAGCCTTCTTTTAATATATCCAATAAACCACGGGGTTGTTGTCCATACAATAATTCAAAGGGTGAGAACCCCGTGGAGGTTTGTGGGACTTCCCGGTATGCAAAAAGGACAAGGGGAGGAGCTGATCCCAGTTCCTTCCATCCTCATTGACTACCTTGCATAACATCTGTTTGAGAGTTTGGTTAAACCTCTCAACTAGACCATCTGTTTGAGGACGATATACAGAGGTCTTCAAATGTTTTATTTTAAGTAACTCAGCAGTTTCCCTGAATGTTTCCGAGGTAAATGGAGTCCCTTGATCCGTCAGGATTTCTTTAGGGATTCCGACTCGCGCAAATACTCCTACCAACTCCCATGCAATATTTTTGGAAGTGGCTGAGCGTAATGGAACAGCTTCAGGATATCAGGTGGCATAATCCACCAGGACCATTATATATTTATGTCCTCTGGCTGAAGGCTCTAGGGGTCCCACCAGATCAACCCCGATACGTTCAAAAGGGACATCAATTAGGGGTAAAGGGATTAGAGGAGCACGGTCCCTTCTAGGAATCTGCCGTAATTGACATTCCGGACAGGACATGCAAAAGCGGTGGACCTCCTCATTAATCCCAGGCCAAAAAAATCGGAGCTTGATTCGCTCTAAAGTTTTCTCGGGACCCAGATGGGCTCCCAGGATGTGGGTATGAGCTAGTTCACAGACTTGTCACCGGTAAGTCTGTGGAACTAAGAGCAGTGACCTCACCCCTCCTTCATGATCTGCCACCCGATATAAAAGGTCATTATTTAATACAAAGTGGGGACCTTGTGGCATGGGATGTGTGGTGCGCTGGCCATCTACTAAGACCACTGCATTTTTCGCAAATTTAAGGGAGTCATCATTCCATTGCTCCCTTTTAAATGAAGCCACCGTCTGCCTAAACTGAAACTGCAGACGACTGAGGGTATCAGATTCGACCTCAAGGGGTGTGGTTTCAGACCGAGCTGGCACAGCGCTTGGGGATGACATTTCGCTCTGCGATGGTCCGGCTGTTTCCACGTCATTCTCTAAGGCCGCATTCTGTTCCCCTACTGGCTGTGTACATGGCGTGGAGGTAGCTGAGGATGCAGAATCGGCGTCCATAACAAGACCTAGTGCTTTAGTAGGGATAGCGAGTGTTATGCCGCAGTTTGTATCTGACCAATCTCTACACAGTATCAAGGGGAATGGAAGATTGTTGTGCACCGCCACCATTATTTTCTTTTGAACGCTATTTTGGCAGATGTAACAGCGGGCAGACTCGTACGACCATGAATACAGGCTAGATGAGTCTTTATTTTTAGCCTTTGTCGCAGCAACACTAAATGGCGAGCAACAATGGCAATGTTACTGCCAGAGTCAAATAAAGATGATACTTTAAAGCCATTGACCAGCACTTCTTCTGTATGAGAAAAGGCCAGAGGATTAGTAGGAGCACCCTGCCCCCTGCTCTGTGTTTCTCCGCAGACCCTCGTGTCACCTCGCAAAGTGCATTGGAGTTTTCCAAATCATGTTTTGCAATGTAAGAGTAAGACTCTAAATTAGTGGCACAACTCCCTCTGGGTTCACAGGGATTCCGTTCTGGTTCTCCCAAATAGATTTCCTTCCGCAAGGTGTTAATGATCCCCACAAGGGTGACCATGTTGTTATATGAATGTCCCCAGGTCAGCTGGGCGAGTTTAGCAGGTAGGCCCTTTATTATTATGGCACAGGCCACCTTATCCACAATCAGTCAGGCATTTTTGTTATATGGCCGTAGCCAACACCCGACTTTCTGCCATAGGGTCATGGCCTGTTCTTTGAGAGATTCCTCTGGGTTGTATTCCCAATTCATTATTTCCCTGACCTGCCGACCCAAGGCACCCCCACCTTTCTCAAAGAATTTTTTGGGTCAGTCCCCATCCTCGGGAGCCCATAATAGGTCCCCACTGTGTTCCTTTCAGAACCTGGCCCTCTTCTGTAGGTCTTCTGCCTACGCTCCCAGGTTCTCTTTAAGGAGAACTGGGTCGGAACATACTTCAGATCCCCCCAACACACACCGTCAGACCCTAGCTCAGCAACACAAGAACGGTACTCTCCTACCTGATAGGTCTTGAGTGGTTCATCACAATGGTGTTTTGAGATATAAGGTTGGTTTGGCTTCCGATTCCACCAGGAGGCCATCCTGCTGGCTATACCACTGTGAAACAACGAGTCTCAACACACTAAAAAAGTTTTGGGGCAGCCACCCATATATTGTTCCCAGCTGCAAAAGATTTAAATTGAACAACTGATGTTGCTTGTTTGAGTTCCCAGTATGAACTGCCCTTGGTTTGGCAATATGGAGGATTTATAGTATGTAACCCAGAAGTGACTTCAGTCTGGGAGCTGGAACCGGAAGTGACGTCGGTCTGGGAGCCGGAACCGGAAGTGGCGTCGGATCCGGCAGGTTTTCCCGTATTTGATCTGCAGAGATAACAGAAACAGGTTTAGAGCACCCTGCCACCCCCTGGCCCAGTGGGTAATCATCTCCACTTGGTCCATTCAGCTCGCTCCTAGTCGCACGTGTGACAGCTCCCATACACTGATTTGCTTAAGAATCGATCAGTGCACAAAGCAGATGTTGCCAACAGATTATTTAAAGGTGGTGCGTCCTTTCCGATCTCTAATGCTGTCCGCCAACTGTGTAGGACAGGTGATGTTGAGACCTTGCCAGTCTCAGGGTCATCCAACAGCTGCAACTAAATTTTTTTTATTATACCATTTGAATTTTTTGTACTGCATTTTATGAGTTATTCCATGGTTACTGTGTTGTGAAAAGTGCATATTGTCAAAAATAGCATTTTGTTATAAAAAAGTCCATGAAAAAAATGTATTTTGAGCAATCTCTAGCTTGTGTGGGAAACAGTCTATATGTAAGCTAGTCCTTGATCACTTGCCTGCTGAATTCTTAAGTCAAATCACTCTGGTCCAAGCTATTTAATCTTCTCTTTTTATTCAAGTGAATGATTTATGAAGGGGAGTTTCATTAAAGAAATAGCTGAATTTTGTTGGATTTCTGAAGGTCCAATTGAAGTTGCCATCTCCACAAAATTGTGCTCCCTCATCTGTGTGTGAACTGTGAAATATTGACATCAACATTAAATATTGCATCAACAATTGTCCAATCATATTAGATTAAAAAACCTAAAACAATACTAATTTACTGCCAATAAATGTGGGAGTGTCCAGAGAGCAGAGAACTGCCTACCCACTAAAATCTGAAAGCAACCAAGTCCACAAATGTTTTACAGTCATGCTTGCAAATGCATGAACATGGAGTCCCTTCCTAATTGTCCCATGGCAACTGAACCACAGAATCAGCTTGGCCTCTTCCACCTAATAAACTGAAGCCAGCAGTGCCAACATTTTTCTGACATGTCTAAAACCACTGAAAGCCGATATGTCTCTTAGTTATTTTATGAATATTGACTTTATGCTCTTAAACAACTTTCTCACGATTTATACACCAATTTGCTAAACCATTCAGGAGCACACAAGGCAGGCTAAAACAGATAGTGTACATCTCCTGTTAGTTGGTGCATTAAAATAAAAACTAAAGAAAAAGAATATAGAACTGCAACCACAAAGATTAAGCATAGTGTATTGTATTGCGTTTGATTTGTCACTATTTTTGTTCTGAAGGAGGTGGCAGAATGGGGATCATAAGATGAACAAGAGAGGACAATAATTCTGGAACACTCAAAAAAAACAAAACACATCACAGCTGCCCTTTCACTATTGCATCATGGTGGAGATGGCCTGAATAGTAACTTTATTTATTTCTTTAGGCAGATGGTGGAGGAAAGCAAGGCTACTCTTAAAAAGATCTTGAACATAAAATCACAAAAGTGCCTAAAGCATCTATCATGTTGATCACAAGAGATACCAACATGTGTTAAGGGAACATAGAACTGATGTATGCTCACTTTATTTAGTTAAGACATGTTCTTTTCTTCTCTTGCTTAGTGATTAGAGTGGAATCTTTCTTAAGTAACCTAATAATAGCTAGGTTATTCTGCCAGATGGGTCCAGACAGCACGCCATTTCTTTTTTTAACTCTTCATTTAAAATTTGAATCATACTGTTATTACAGGAGTAGGGCTCTGCCTATTACTGACAACTAAAATTTATCAAAGCTTTCTTTATATATAACAACAGGCCTCCAGAGATTTATGCTGTTTAGACCCTTTCTCAGGATCCCAATAGTGTCTAGCATCTATATCAGTCTCCTGCTGTCTGTTATCTTTTTTGCTTGCAAAAGCCACAGATTTTTTTTTAGTATTAAACTTAAAATTCTGCTTTCTCTGTTCAACCTAATTTATCATAAATCACCTGAGTGTAGCACTGTTGGATCCACTGCTGTGAAAATGAGTAAACAGTGCATACAAAAATGAACATAGATCACTTCTTAAATCATTCTTTAATGATAATAGAAATCATAATAACACTTTTTCAGTTTAGCTGTTGTATATGTGATAATAAATATTTACTGCAGTCCCTTGTGAGATGTACTATTTGCCCACTGACAATGGAAAACTGTAGCATCCTCTTGATTTCTCTGTACAGCTACACCGAGCCCCTCTGTGCTGTTTAACAGGCTCACAAATTACTCTCAACATGCTCTTATTGATCAGACATGCTTGAAGTGGCAAAGGATATATCACAGACATACAACACCCAGGCGGTTATGCCGATCTATACTACCTGCACCCAGGGGAAGATGGTCTGAGAGAAAGGGAATTGAAATTTGAATTGTTATTGTTTGGATTGTCAATGAAAGGGTCAAGTGTGCTATTGAAAAAGCATTATAATCTTTGTCCCACCAATTTTGCTCTTGATGTGTTATTAATAGTGTATAGCTGTTATCTAAGGCACTTGTGTGGCTAGCTGTTATTGATTATTTGTCTCATTTTTATCCACTCAAATAGAGATAACAGTTCTGTATTTGTATGCTGCTTACAAATAAGAGAAATAAATAAAATTGTTAGAAAATAATTATGCCATTCAGTCAGCTTCAGCAGCTTTTTTTCAATAATTTCTAGGATAAACGGTCAGAGTAATTGTGAAGAACATTGTACAGTTTTCTTAAAGAAGAAGTATGTAATTGTTTTAAAGTTTACTAAAAGATGATTGCAATCTCTTCCTGGCTTGCCTATTAAAGCTCTGTAAGTATGAAATCATTACATTTAACAAACTTACAATGCTATCTATAAGTTTTGAAGGTCAATAAGTTGTAGCTTAGTAGCTGTAGAATGCACAAATAAAATTTCTGCATTCATTCCATTGATGTTTTAGGTCACATGCAACTATACAAAGGCAATTTTATATTTTAAATGGATGTCAGTCAGAAAATACAGTATGTTCTTTTAGTGTACTTCCATCCATCCATCCATTTTCCAACCCGCTGAATCCAAACACAGGGTCACGGGGGTCTGCTGGAGCCAATCCCAGCCAACACAGGGCACAAGGCAGGAAACAATCCTGGGCAGGGTGCCAACCCACCGCAGGACACACACAAACACACCCACACACCAAGCATACACTAGGGCCAATTTAGAATCGCCAATCCACCTAACCTGCATGTCTTTGGACTGTGGGAGGAAACCGGAGCGCCCGGAGGAAACCCACACAGACACGGGGAGAACATGCAAACTCCACGCAGGGAGGACCCGGGAAGCGAACCCGGGTCCCCAGATCACCCAACTGCGAGGCAGCAGCGCTACCCACTGCGCCACCGTGCCGCCCTTTAGTGTACTTTTACCTTTGTATTTTACAATATACTGTATATGTTTATATTACAGTTATGGCATGAAGATAGGCACTTATGTAAAATGGCAATATAAAACATTTCCAGAAAAGTATAAACCACTCAACATTTATATTAGCTATGCAGTTCTCTGAAAATGTATACTGATAAACCATTCTATTCTTTTTTTTAACTATCTTATTCCACTAGTGGGTTATAAGAGAGAAGGAACCTATCCTGGGAGAATTGGACACAATGCTCAATTTGAATCCTAACTGGGGATAACAGTGTACACTAGGCACACTAATGTATTCAATCATGGCCACTCATAAAAAGCCAAATAATTATCTGTGTGAGGCACATATGAAGAAACTGCAGCATCCAGAAAAAATCTATACAGACAAGTGAAACATGTAAACTCTACAAGCATTCAACCCCAGGTTTACATAGAATTATGTGAAAGTGGTTCAAATCACTGTGCCATTTTTATACAAATTCAGAAAAACACCTAATAAAACAGCATCCATTTCCTTTACCTTGACTGTTCCCAATCATGTTAATCCCCTCTGTGTGTTGTTCTTTTTCAACCTAATAAAACACCCTCCTCTTTTAATCTTTAATATACATTTTGTACAAATCAGATTCCTAGAAACTTTTTGTTTAATTTGTATTGCTCAATTTGAAAAGAAAATTGATACAGTGGATAGCATGAATGCCTTTCAATTCAAGCAACTTAGGTTAATTCATACTCTGGTTTCTTTTTGTAATGACATTACTACTGTCTGGTCATGTTCACTAGCATATGTGTAATTTCTAAATGAGTACACACATTAATGAGTGTATATGTGTGGTGGGTGCAGCAATGCACTGTAATCAGTGCATGCTCCCTCAGGTAGTTGCACAATTTGGACTTTGCACCAAATACTGCCATGGTAGACTCTGGGTCTCTGCAATCCTGTAATGGATGAAACACTTACAGAAAAAGGACGGATTTTCAAATATTACTTTAAGAAAAAGGAATTTGAAAATATATCCTTTCAGAAAAATCCTGGTCATGCAGCATATGAAGTAATATAATATAATATAATATATATATATAATATAATATATATAATATAATATAATATAATATACTGCGGTGGGTCGGCACCCTGCCCGGGATTGGTTCCTGCCTTGTGCCCTGTGTTGGCTGGGATTGGCTCCAGCAGACCCCCGTGACCCTGTGTTCGGATTCAGCGGGTTGGAAAATGGATGGATGGATAATATAATATAATATAATATAATATAATATAATATAATATAATATAATATAATATAATATAATATTAAAAGTCTTGTTATACAGTAATTTAGACATTAATAATCCAATAATGTTGCCTTTCAATGACCAAAGTTTTACATTTATATCTATTTTTATACCTTCACCGCCATCCACACTGCATCATTAGAACATCCACACTAGCATTTTATGCTGTGTAGAATTAAATTTTCATTATCCATCATTACACACTTTCATTTGTGCTGGATTTGTGGCATTACTCTTTTTTAATTGTTGACTTTATTCTATACACATTATTCTTCACATTTTCCAGGTATTGAGATGAAAATGAAACAAAGAAGCTAAAACTGGATTGTGTGAGCTGTGTAGTCTGTTTTCCATTGTATGTTGGTCAATATTTGAAAGCATTATGTTTGGATGGTAAACATTCAGCTGAGATTACTCATGTAATGATTGGCATGGTAACACTTTTAAGAGTTTCTGGTACTGGACCATGTATGTAAGAGCCAGTCTTAGAATGTTAATGTTAACATTAAATTCACATAAGTGTCTGCTTAATTTCAACAGAATATCAGTTTCTCATAGTTACTTAGATTATGGTGTAATCTTTTACCCCCAATAAATTAGCATGAAATTAAAGTTTCTTAGCTATTCCTGTAAAAACAGAATGTTAATTAATCCAGTTAAAAAACAGACTCACTGTTAGCATGGACTGTTATATTACTTTACAAATATAGCATTGGCATGCAGTGTTCTGACCATGCTGACTGTTCTACACAATTAAATGTCAGAAGTGTTCTCTGCTGTATCCAGACATTCTGCATATCAAAAAAGAGTATGGAGCCACATCCAGTAAAGCTATATCCACTAATGAGGAAACTAAGAGGGGAATCTGTGCTCTTATTGGGGCTGGAGAAGAATATGCATGGTATGTGGTCCCTATTAATGTAAAATCTAAGAAAAGTGAAGGGCATGTCGAAACATATGGCTTTGTAGACCCTGGTAGTACAGTAACAATGTGTACTGAAAATCTTCAGAGACAATTAAACCTTTGTGGAAGAAGAACTCTAATATTCTTCAAAACTATGAGTAATCATGATACTGATTCAAGAATGCTATGAGTACTATTTTATCAGATTTTCAAATCTGTGGACAAAATAATAATACATATACTATTATTGCCAAAGGTGTACAGGTCACTCACTATTCCACTGGACAGACAGAATATATTACGGAAGGAAGACATTATCTTGAGGAATTATGTCTACCTTTTATAGACTCAGAAGCTGATCTTTTAATAGGTATCAACAACCCCAAAGTCTTCAAGTTGTGACAAATCATACCTAGCAGAAGAGATGGACTTCAGGCTATGAAGACTGCACGTGGATGGATACTCAGTGGACCATGCAAGAAATTAGATGACCTCACAAAGCACAGTGGTAAGTGACCTAAACATTCAGTTAATCCATCCATCCATTTTCCAACCCGCTGAATCCGAACACAGGGTCACGGGGGTCTGCTGGAGCCAATCCCAGCCAACACAGGGCACAAGGCAGGAACCAATCCCGGGCAGGGTGCCAACCCACCGCAGACATTCAGTTAATCATGTGCCAATAGCAGAAACAGAAGAAATGTTGCATTAATAGTATGACTCAGATTTTCCAGAATGCTGCTGTGAAGAGAAAGAAGAAATGTCACAGGAAGACATGAAGTTTATGCGCATAGTCTCAGAGTCTGCAAAACTGGTAGGTGGGCACTACTGTCAAATACCCTTAAAAGAATCTACATTTTGGACTCACAGCACAACAGTGTTAAAATACATTTCAAATGAAAACACTTAACTCAAGACCTTTGTTGCCAACAGAATCACAAGATCAGAGATCATTCACAACCTTCACAGTGGAAGTATGTACGTATTCCCCAAATCCAGGAGATCAAACATCGAGGGGTTAAGCACAGAAAGCTTTCTCAAAAACACCACATGGTCACAAGGTCTAAGCTTATTGTTAAGTGAATGGTTCACTTTTCTAAGATGATCCAGAAATTAAAATCTCTGCAATTAACATGACAAATGTAGAAGAAATTACTGAACCCGTTAATAAACTCATCACCTACTTCTCAGAATGGCTATGCTTAAAGAAAGCTGTGGCTTGGTTTCTCAACTTTAAAGACATACTGATGCACTTAAAAAATGAAAGAAAAACTCTTCTCGGACACTTTTTGTTTATGTTTTAATTACAATTATAGGCGTATGTGTGGAAGAAATTAAAGTGGTTTTTTTTCCCTATTCTAAAGGAGACTGTTTAACACCATTCACTGGGTTTACTGTCTTAATATTTCAAGACTGTTCAAGATTATATTTTATGCTTACAGTATTTAGACTTTATCGGCAATAGATATCTGTACTTTTTAGTCCTTAAACGCCACTGCTGGGGGGCTTGTTTTGTTTTGGACAGGCTCTGTCTCTAGAATATGGAACCAATGTAGAAAGCATTTTAAGATGGAGAATCTTTTATCTATGGCACCTCTGCATGAGAACCACCTTTTTCAACCCTTGCAAACATATGTAGTTTTTAATATCTGGACAACATTTGGGATTAAATTGCTTACAGATCTTTATATAGACAACATCTTTGCATCCTATGAACAATTACATTCCAAATTTAATTTTCCAGCAATACATTTCTTTCACTATCTTCAAATTAGAAACTTTGTTAAACAGAACCTGCTTGATTTTCCTCATATAGCTCCTTCCTCTGTATTGGAATAAATATTGCTCAGTTTCAAGGACTCAGACAGCATTTCTGCAATATATAAAATTATTTTACAGTCCCTCCTTTTCAAAGATCCAGGAGGACAATGGGAAAAGAATCTCTTACTCAATATATCAGAAAAGGAGTGGAAGGTAGCAATGTAGAGAATTCACTCGAGCTCCATATGCGCAAAGCATACAATTATTCAACTCAAAATTTTATATTTTGCTCAGGCAATGGCATATTCCAGCTGTTGAGAAAGAAGTATTGGTGAATGAATATGAATATGTATATGAATAATGAAAGAAACTAAATAACAATGTAAATGTCAATCAGTCCGACTTATTATGCATTGTATTATCCACAGTAAAAATGTACAAAATACAGTTTCTCTTGTTTGCGTTTGGCATATACATGTGAGAAAGCAGTCTGTTTCAGTGTTTTGGCGCTGTGATAAACTCTGTGCATATTCTACAATTGAAATGCATAACTAAGAATTTAGATCAGTGTTGAAATATTTTAGCCTGCTTTTCAGAATTGCTGTCTCGAATTTAGAATATAGTGTAAAATTAGTAAATATGCATAATTAAACACTCTTTTGCTATACAAGCAATGAACTCACAAAAGTAATGCTCCTTATATGAATTGAGAAGAATTCAAAGACAGCCTTTTTGAACTGAACCCTTCAAAGTGAGATTTAGAACTGATTTTCTTCAGTGATCTGACAACCCTATTGTCATTTCATTTATCAGGTAGATTGGTAACTACAAATATATTTAATTTAATGAATATAAGAATCCCCATTCCCCCTCAATTATTCCTTCATTCCAGCAGGCAGTGTGGCCTAGTGGTTAAGGGTTTAGACTTAAACTGTGGGTTCAAATCCCTCTACTGACACTGTATGATGATGAGCAAGTCACTTCACCTGTGTGTACACCAATTGTGAAAACAAAATAAATTTAACTAATTGAATCTCTCAAATATTGTAAGTTGCCTTGCATAAAGGTGTCAGCCAAATAAGGAAAAATGATCTGCTAAAATAGCTTTTCCATATTTTCTTGTAAAGTGACAAACAAATGCTTAATTGTACTGTTTTTTATTTTCAGTTTTCAGTAAATTTCAGTACCAAGGGCATGTGTTTCATTACAGGGTGCATTTCAGTACAGAGTTTATACATTTTATAATAAAGTAAGCACATTTAGGAATGAATTATATACTACACTGCACCTAATACACAAGTAAATAAATGTATGCTACATTTTGATACTGAAACATGTGTAAAACAATTGCTCATTTCATACCATGTTATCAATTGAAGGAAAGAGAGATAGCCAGAAATCTAGAAATGATTGAAAATTAAATATGTAGGCTGTGTGCTTATTCCTAGTTTAAAAATTGCTTACATTTTAAATAAGTAGCTTAATTTTCCTGATTTGCTTACATTTCCTATGTTTTTTTCCCCTGGAAGATGCAGCTCTAAATTTATGGTGTGTCTTTGATGGTGTTGTAGAATTGGTTGAACAGGATATTATTAGAAGCACCTTCACATTTAGATTACAGTGATCCCTCGCTATATCGCGCGCTTCGCCTTTCGCGGCTTCACTCCATCGCGGATTTTATATGTAAGCATATTTAAATATATATCGCGGATTTTTCGCTGCTTCGCGGGTTTCTGCGGACAATGGGTCTTTTAATTTCTGGTACATGCTTCCTCAGTTGGTTTGCCCAGTTGATTTCATACAAGGGACGCTATTGGCAGATGGCTGAGAAGCTACCCAACTTACTTTCTCTCTCTCTCTCTTGCGCTGACGTAGGGGGGTGTGAGCAGGGGGGCTGTGTGCAGCTGCTTCCTGAAGGACATGCTGCACGGTGCTTCGCATACTTAAAAGCTCAAAGGGCACGTATTGATTTTTGACTTTGTTTTTCTGTGGCTCTCTCTCTCTCGCTGCTCCTGACGGAGGGGGTGTGAGCTGCCGCCTTCAACAGCTTTGTACCGGCGGTGCTTCACATACTTAAAAGCCAAAAAGCCCTATTGATTTTTTTTTTGACTGCTTGCTTTGTTCTCTCTCCTGACGCGCACTCCTTTGAAAAGGAAGATATGTTTGCATTCTTTTAATTGTGAGACAGAACTGTCATCTCTGTCTTGTCATGGAGCACAGTTTAAACTTTTGAAAAAGAGACAAATGTTTGTTTGCAGTGTTTGAATAACGTTCCTGTCTCTCTACAACCTCCTGTGTTTCTGCGCAAATCTGTGACCCAAGCATGACAATATAAAAATAACCATATAAACATATGGTTTCTACTTTGCGGATTTTCTTATTTCGCGGGTGGCTCTGGAACGCAACCCCCGCGATGGAGGAGGGATTACTGTAGTCACTAGATTGTTTGCAAGCAGAGCACAGTTGTCTCGGTGGGAAACCAACAAGAAGTAGGCAAGCGAGGAGATGGGGGAAAACTAGTGATCAATTCAAGAACTATGCGTGTATATAGAGTAGACATCATTAATACATCTTGCTCCTTCAAGCAGGTAGAACCCCCACTGCTGTGTTGTGAAAGCCAATGGTAAAACAAGAGATAAATACTGCAGCATCCAGATCGCCCAGAGACTGTTTCAGTTGAGATTTTTAATCTGATTATTTTTAACAAATTTTAAAGATCTCTTTTTTTGATGTTTTGTTTTAAATCCTTGGATTTATATCCATTTCGCAGCCTTTCATTTTCACATCACAGCTCAGAGCTCTTTCTTTTTCAGCTCAAGTTGTGAAACTTCTATTGACCAAAAAGAGGTGTTCAGCACTGAAGCTCCACTTCAGCAATTCTTGGACTGATGAAAAGTACCTACCTTGGAGTAGGAACTAAAAAGTTTGACACAAAATATTTTGCAGGAAATAAAAATTGTCCATACTTCCTTTGGTGGAAGAGAAAATAAAGTTTGTAAGTGCCTGAAAAGGTTCTATTAGGGGAAAAGCACCTAAGTTTTGCAATGGGAAGGGTTAATTTTTGGAATTTTAAAATCACACAGTGTATGCTCTGCTTTAGAGTTCTATCAGCAATAGTCAGTGCTTAAAAACAGTTTAGGAAAGTATGCAGTGTTACATTCAGATTGCGATTCTGATCTATGAATGTAATACTCTAATCTTCACTTTATCAAGTAAGTGAACCAGCTGCTGTGGCACAAAGTCAGAGGCTTCACCTCAGGCACTGACGTCTGAGGTTTGATCCCTGTAAGAAGAAGCAAGGATGCATACACCTACTGAGCCCCAATTAGGGTGAAACACATGTTGTGTACTCTTTGTATTATTTGGTAGGTACTGAATCTTCTATTATATATAGTAACCACCATGAGGTGCCACAGAACCTCAAATATCAGACACAGTAATGCCTAGCACATTTTTAAGTTTAAGTAAAAGATATTTATTTAACCACAGCACCTCTCCGACAATCACCTTTTTAAAGACCAGCCACAAAAAAATCTCCCATCGAGTGCTACCAGCTACTTCTTGACTTTGACTCTGTGATGTGAGGCAGCAGACTCCTTTTTTTTTAACTCCGCCAAGGACGGTCCTAAGCCCGGCTGCAAAAGGAGGAAGGTGGTTGCCCTGCCGAGGTGGCCAGAACCGGGAAACCGGGGAAACTAGGCACGAAACCAATGGATAATCGAAACTCAAGTATTGCGATTCATGCTACTGCATTCGGGGCAGCCGATGCGCCAGTGTCGAGGAGCCAGGGTACTGGTGTGAAGTGGGCTACTGGCCGAAGACCCAAACTCTCCACACCGAAAATAGAACTTCGCATCGGCGCATGGAACGTCCGAACTGGTCACCACGTCGGACAAAAAGAAATCATCGCGAAGGAATTGACAACCTGCAAAATTACCATCGCAGCGATATCGGAATTACGAATCACAGGATCAGGGATAATGGTTGTCCAACCACCGGCCATCGACGATCAAATGACACTTTTCTACTCAGGTGGAGACAAAAGAGAGGCAGGTGTCGGATTTATGGTTACCAGTCACGCGGCCAGGAGTGTGATCGCATTCCAACCAATATCCGACCGCCTAGCAGTCCTCACCATTAAAGGCACTATCAAAACCCACATTATCTCCGTCTACGCTCCAACAGAGACCTGTCAGGATCCAGTCAAAGATGATTTCTACAATCAACTACAACAAATGCTGGATTCCCTCCCACAGACTGATGTGATCCTCCTGGCTGGTGATTTTAATGCGCACATCGGCACAGATCGAACGGGATGGGAAAACTCGATGGGTCAATTTGGACATGGACATATTAATGGCAATGGATTGCATCTTCTATTCATCGCCAGTGCCAACGACCTCCTTGTGGGAAACAGCCACTTCCAGCATCCTCTGAAACACCAACTCACATGGCGAAACCCAGCTGGCAAGGATTCTGCAGTTTTGGACTACATTTTGGTCAACTCCCGGTTTCGATCGTCGCTCAAGGACGTCCGGGCGATGCACGGTCCAGACTGTGGATCGGACCATTACCTTGTACGTGCCAAGCTCAAACTTCGACTGCAACGGGCCAAATGCAAATCACGTCCTCCGATCAAGCTGGAGTGGAAAAGTCTCCTAGACCCTGTCCGAAAGGCCAAATTCCAACTCCAGCTATTCAATCGCTTTGCAGCATTGGCACAATCAGAGGATGTCAACGTCGAAGAAAGACAAATTTCGAACACCATTATGGACTGCGCCAAGGAAATGTGTCCACAAACTCGCCATCGAACACAGCCATGGATATCTGATGAATGCTTGGATATGGTAAACGAACGAAAGCTAGTCAAACTGTCCAATTTTGAACGATATCGGCAGCTCAACAGAGAAATCCGTCGCCAGATAAAAAAAGAGCGAGAGGCCTACTGGAACCAAGTGGCGGCCGACCTGGAACAGGCAGCCTCCAAACACGAGTACCACCAGCTCTACCGAACTCTTCGACGACTAAGTGGAAAGGCCAAGTCAACAAATGACAACATCCAAAATGCCGATGGAACCTTCGTTCGATCACCAACAGAGCGCCTTCAACGATGGAAACAATTCTTTGAGGAGCTCCACAATCACACCCGACCACAAGGCGCACCTTTGGAACCACCAAGCATCGACCCGCCAGAGGTCCAAATGTCTGATGCTGAGCCAACTATGGAAGAGGTCCGGACCGTCGTTCAAACACTGAAAAATGTCAGGGCACCAGGACAGGACCAAGTCACGGCTGAAGCGATCAAGGCTGGTGGGGACCCATTACTCCACCGATTGCTCCTGCTCATCCGAACCATCTGGCGTACTGAATTAATACCACAATCATGGAAGAAGGCCACCATCGTGCCAATTCACAAAAAAGGCGACAATCGAGACTGCAAGAACTATCGAGGCATTAGCTTGCTCTCCATTGTCGGAAAGGTCTTCATGAAGATCATACAATTAAGGCTGCAGCGGCACCGCGAACAGACCAGTCGGGAGGAGCAAGCCGGATTCAGGCCAAACCGCGGCTGCAGTGACCAGATCTTCACCCTCCGTCAACTGATGGAGGAAAGAATCCGATGTGGGAAAAGAGCAGTCATTGTCTTCATTGCGTCCACTGGCCAGCACTGTGGAAAGCACTGGAGACCGAACTTGTGCCTCAGAAAGTCATCAAACTCCTCCAGAAAAGCTACACTGGGTCCTCCAGCCAAGTACGCATCCGTAATGAATTATCCGATGAGTTTACCATCCGAACTGGAGTCCGCCAGGGAGATGTTGTTTCTCCACTGCTTTTTAACGTCGTAGTTGATGCCATCATGAGAAAGGTCTTCGAAGGCAGACAAGGAATCCAGTATGGTGAGGATGGCTTCCTGACTGATCTCATGTTCGCAGACGATAGTGGCATCCTGGCCGGCGACGACGCGGAGGCCATGGACGTCCTCTGCAACATCGCCAACATCGCCCAGCCATATGGATTGAAAATAAACATAGACAAGACGAAAGTGCTGACAACAGACGGATTTCAGACAAATGTGCAACTCGAATGGTGTACAGATCGAGCAGGTCCAAAAATTCAAATACCTTGGGTCGCTGGTCCAGGAGAAGAAAGTGGCGTCCACAGTAGAGGTCCACAGTCGAATTGGTCAAGCAACCGCGGCATTGGCTTCCCTAAAGTGGTGCCTGTGGAAGCAAACCAACATCTCCAACAAGACCATAATTCGACTCTTCAAAACTCTGATTTTGCCAATTCTCCTCTATGGAACCGAGACGTGGACACTGCTCAAGCAAGACCTCAACAAACTCGAGGTCTTCCAAATACGTTGCCTGCGACAAATCCTACAAATTTCACTCCGAGACCGAATACGAAATGAGGAAATCCGTCGCCGGGGTGATCAACAGCCAACAATCGAGGAGCAAATTCAACAACGACGACTACAGTGGTTTGGTCACGTCTGCAGAATGGAAGGCAGCCGGTTACCACACAAACTCCTCTGGTGCGATCGACCCACCCAGTGGAAAATCCAAAGAACGGCACCAAAGAAAACATGGCTCAAGCAGGTCGAAGACGATATCAGAAACTGTCGACTCAGCCTCGACGAGGCTAGAACAGCCGCCATGGATCGCCTTGCATGGAAACGCCTGCAAAATGAAATCCGACAACCATTGGCACCCACAGCAGTGTACGGGCTTAGGACCAGGTCCAGACCAAACGCCAGCTAGGGACCAAAGAAGAAGAAGAAAAAAAAAGAAGAGCAGACTCCTTTTAAGCCAGCCTGGGAATGCTTCCGGTGCTAAGTCTTGTCTCCCTGGAAACAGTTCCGGGCTATAAAAAGAGTAGGAAGGCCCTTCCCCAACAGCACCCTCTATTGGCACCCAGGGAACCCAACAGTTTAACCCGACAGGGTTGCACTTCTGGACTCCAACTCCAAAGTACCCCTGCAAGCGTTCCAACTGGGATTTGACACAAGGACCACTGCCACCTGCCATATGGGGGATGGAACTGCTCCAAAGTTCTGACTTCTGCTGGTCCATCTATTATTTTATAATGGCTGGGCACAAAGTTATTGGCTAATCCATCTGTAATTCCACTCTGGCTTCTGAGTAATAATCCATCCTCTATCCCTGCCAGGATGCCCATTCTCATCCTACTTTATATATAACTATGTGAAGATATATGTATGTTTGACTTTGTGACCAGGGGCCTCATGTATAACGCCGTGAGTAGAATTAACACTAAAACATGGCGTATGGACAAAAACAGAAATGTGTGTATGCACAAAAAAATCCAGAGGCATAAATCTGTGCATACATCAACTTCCACGTTCTTCCACTACATAAATCCCGGTCAACGTGAAGTGTAACGCACATGCACACGCCTGCCACCCCACTCCTCCCAGAATTACGCCCCTTTGAATATGCAAATCAATATAAATAGCCCCTTATGTTTAGCGTTCTGTGAAAAGACAATGGCAAAAGCACGGGGAATAAAGAGGAATTTCAGCGAATACCAAGTGGAGGCAAGGAAAAGCGTAGTATTTGTTTGTTTAAGCAGTTGTGTTATCATCTGTTTACCCCTTACACTTGTCAAGTTCGTTACAACAGTGCCCTACGAATGACACACACACAGTTGGCTAACTTTTAGAACTTTAAACCACACAAGTGCTATTAGGATAACACAACTTGTCACTCTCTCAGCACATCAAAAGACTTATTTATTATCGGCACAAACAACATATGATGTTTTAAATAGATCTCAGACTTAAATATTACTTTTGGTCTCCATGAAAATATTAAAACATACAAAAACTCAGTATCCTTGACTATAGGCCATTTATCAGCCAAGAATGCCTTACTTTACGTACTGTTCCCTACTATTGAATGGAGCTCTCACTCGCAGCCTTAATAAACCTTTCAGCACAGAGGTAATGACAAATCTCCAGCTGCACCAGGTGCTCAAAGAAATATAACTTATTACTTCAATCACTCTATAGACATTAAGACAAAGCATAGAAAGATGAAAACAAGTTACTATTTATCAAAGAACAATAATAAGCAATAGAAAATAAGATCGATAGTAAAGTCTGGATAAAATAGTCTTAAAAAAAAGCTTACTGAAAGGAATCAGTGATGTCAAGGATGAAAGTCCCAGAGCGGCGTTTGATTTATCAATCAATGTTCATGAAAATGCTGTTAACTGATGATCTGATGAAAACTGGTCACACGTGTCTTTGTTTTCTTTTCTGACGTCGCTCTTCCGTTGTTGATGTTTCTCTTCTTCTGACATTGCTTTCAAATGAGGCATATTTATTATAAAGTTTCATGCCGTAGTTTCACAACACATAATTTTTGCGTGCTTCTGATTGGCTGGTTGTCAATATGATGGATGAATTTTGCTCAAACTCTTTAATCTATCTTTTCCCAGATAATAAAGTTCTTTGATGTTGCCTAAAACATCGCCATGTCTGTCCTCCTACATCTGAATTCATCTTGCTGGGATTGAGCAAAATATAATAATAAAAATATAGAAAATAATTTGTAGATGTTATACACCATAACAGCAGTGGTATAAACAATAAAAGGAAGTTGATCAAGTGACATAGAGTGGTGGAGAAAATTGAAAGCTCAAGTTCAGAAAGTCACACAGTGCCCAAAATAAAAAAGAAGTGGTCAAATATCAAAGTCGCTGTGGAAAGGCGAGTCATAGCTAACTGTCTAAGTGTCATATGGAAGTGTATTAGGGTAAAGAGAAAAGAAAAAGAAAAAACAGGAACACAATGGAAAAAAAATTGAACTGTAATCTCAAAATTTCCACCTTAATCATTCTTCAAAACTTTTAAGGAACATCAAAATATCTTTGGATTACATGTTTAATTATTCCATCCAGGGTTGCGTCAGTCCCAACTCCCTGAACGGGGCGCCATATCATCCCTATCGCCACGCTTTATTGTTATTGTATGGTACAATGAGATTCAATATGCAAATCCTCCATAAACTTATTTTCATTTAAAATGATTAAATAACAGTAATAATAATAATAATAATAATACCGTAAAAAACAATGAAAAATATACAATATGAAAGCATAAGTACAATATACATTTACATATAGTGCAAATAGTGAAATGGTTCATAAAGTAGCTCAGGTTGTGCAATATTACATCTGTAGTGCAAGTTTACAGTGAGGTAATTGTACTTATAAGGAAAAACAGTTCTACTAGGAGCACTTGATGGACTGATTGAGTGCGCATAGAGCTCTTGGGAGGAAACTGGTCCCTACAGGAAAGGCTCTGAAGCGTCGGAGCAGTTCAAACCGTGCTAGATACTATATCCTGATTATCTTCTTTCCGATCAGCTGCTGTAGAGCTATGATTCCACACTCAGATACAGTGAGTTAAAATACTCTGAGTGGTGCACTGAGAGTAACAATGCTAAAGCAGCTATGGTATTTGGAATAGTTTGCCCATTTTGTGGACCATTATATTGTTACATTTTGAATACAATCAGATGCCTTAAACTAATAAACGATATGCGGTTAATTTTCGTGTATTCGATAAAGCCATGTCAGAGATGAGAATCTAAAAAATAAAGGGAAACCACACAGGAACAGTAGCGCTGCTTTGACACTGGGTGCCACCATTTGGCAAAACCGAGCCGAAAACTTGTGTATGCAATGGAATGAGCTGACGTGAAAATGTGCATGGCTTTACGCCAAGTTTAGTTTTTATACATTGCAATGTATGATGTATATTTTCTCCTGCAGGTGCACATTCAAGACCCTTAGTCAATTGAAAACTCATTTATATAGGGCCCACTGAAATCCACAAAACAGGGAGCAAGCCACCTTTAATGTGATTAATATGATTTTAACTGTGTTTTACTGCATTTTTCTCTTCTTGTAGCAACAAGTAAGTACACATTTGCACATTGCAGACATGGGCTGAAAATGTGCTACTGTATTGTAATACTTCATAGACAGCTTTTATATAAGTCTCCTAGGTTTTTGTTTCATTCAAAAGGATAACATGTTGACCTCAAAACTGCCTTCTTGACATGTCTTGTTATGTGTGCCACCACCCTAATTAAAATGTATTGTACAATGAGTGGAGACCTTGCAAAAAAGATAAAATGTCTCATACAAAAACTTGATGAGCAAGTGACTTTAAGTAGATATTAAACTCAATAAATATATATGAGTTTAATATATAATTAAACTAATTTAAAATCTCATGGTTTTTCAATCTTGTAGACCACATACATAATATCTCAAAGGGAGACTACAGCTATATGTGGCTTATAACTGTATCTTAGGCAACATGAATTTATAACAAAGACCTGTTTGGTGGGTTTTCAATAATATTATTTTTATTCCCCTTAATCCTTGTTATATTATAAAACAGGGGTGTCCAGCTCTGATCCTGGAGGGTTCTAATGGCTGCAGGGTTTCATTCTAAACAATTTCCTTAATAAGCGACTTGTTTTTTTTTTCTGTTTATGAACTCCTTTTGCCCTAATATTAATTTACTTGCTACTTAAGACTCAACCCCCTTAATTGTTTCTTTTTTCCCAGCTAAACAATTGTGAGATACAAAATGAGCCAACACATGGCCAGTGAACCTTTGTCCATCATACAATATCTGAAAATAAAGAAAGGTGAAGGTCTCAGTAATGTTGATCTGTTCAGGTTCACAAAAGATTTTTGACAATGTTCTTAGAAAAAAGAAAATCAACAGTTACGGAAATATTTGCTGTGGCAGAATGACAGCACCAATAAGCCATGGAATTAAATAAATTTCATTAACAACAAGAATTAGTTTCTATTTAACAAACTGTTTGGAGTGAACTTAATTCAAGTTTGAGACTCTGACTTAGCTGGTCATCTGTTCACTCACTTGACATCTCATTTTTGTTTGGCTGCCATGTACAGAAAAAGAGGCAATTCAGAGGACTGAGTCTTTAAAAACAAGGACAATTAAAATAAAGGGAAAAGAAGCCAATTAACAGCAGAAACTGTTCACTATTTAAGAAGATGGTTACAATTAAAACTGCAGCCATAGTAGCCCTTCAGGATCAGAGCTGCGCACCCCTGTATAGAAACATTATCTCAGCAGCTAGACTATGTTGGATCAAATAGACTAATATTACCTGTTTGTGATCATATAGCAGGTTTCTTGGTTTCTGTTTTTGCAACAGCAGACTTTAGTTTCAGCAGGGATGTGTAGAATGTTGATATCCTTGGTGTTTTGATGTTAGTGACTCTGTCAAATGAACCCTAAATTAAATTACCAATAGCTCTGAAATGGTTTCCCAAAGGCCCTGTTACATGAACATTTTTGAGAAAGGTAATTTTAAGGTGAAGACATTTTAATGACATGCTCTTACTTAAAACTGTCTTGTAGCAGACAGCCAGTCTAACAAACATTATTGTCTTATACGGCACTGTTTCATTAAATGATTTTTTTCCTTTGTTCTTCCTCCTATAATACAGATAAAGAGGATGCCTACAATAGAGGAATGAAAATGAGCATGCTTGTAGTGATGGAGGCTGACCACTCCCAGACAACACTGCAGATATGTATGAACTTGACCATCATATTGGAGGAAATATTGGTCATTGAAGATCTTTGGGATCTCCCCAGTGCCTTTATGGTGTTTTTTGGACTCCACGTTCTAAACATTCAGTATGTGAAAATACTCAAATGCAGTTTTTGAGGCTGTGGAGAATATCTTTGTAGAATTTGGAAATAAGTGCAGGAACAGTTTAGTCCCTAAAGAATAAACTGTTCAAGAGCCATTAATTATTCTCAGAATATAGACACATCTTTTTTGAGTTTTTATGCTCATACTCTACTGTTCTTCAGAATATGTTAAGTGTCATTTAAAAACATTTCTTATAGCTAGTGTAGCATTCACATTATTCTGTGCATTTTCAAAGATACAATCTAAAATAGATTTGGAGTTGAGACTTGTATTATATTTAATTGGCATGCTAAAGGTTGAAGTTCAGCTTGTTTCAGAGTGTCGTGTTTCAAAAATTGTTTGGAGGTTACGCAGGAATTTGTAGATGAGGGAGGTGAAATGAGTGTTAATGTAGTTGGATTGTGATTGATTTTGTTGAAAGTTTTCAAGCTAGATGCACATTAACACTCCTTATTTGAAAAGGAAAACATTATGGCAGAATTCATTTATTTAATGCATTTCTTCACTTGGTCCATTAAGACTAATTACAGGTGCTGAGCCTGATGAGCAGTATGTAAAATAAAGCTTATATTTTTCTTACAATACTTGCATTAACTGTAATTTTTTGGTTTCTTGGCAAAACCTGTTTTTGTGTACAGTACTGATTTGCAATGGCATTTTTTGTCAGCTCAACTTTAAAATGTTTTGTTCACAGAACTACAGTTTTAGAAATGAATATATACATTTTTTCAGTTTTTTATAAAAATACACAGAAGTTGGCACCACTCAAAAAATTTTGCTTGGTGTGTGTGCCCTGCAGTGGGCTGGTGCCCTGCCCGGGGTTTGTTTCCTGCCTTGCGCCCTGTGTTGGCTGGGATTGGCTCCAGCAAACCCCTGTGACCCTGTAGTTAGGATATAGCAGATTAGATAATGGATGGATGGATGGATGGATTTATTTATAATACAACAAACTTTCTAATGTTAGATCAACTAAATATTTCTTTTTCTGATAACAACAGATTGTTAGTAAGTATGACTATATAAACAAAAAGTTGAGTCAAAAACAAGGAAATTGGTTTTGTTGTGCAAGTTTTTAATTTTTTACAGTGAATTTCAAATTTGCCTGCTGGGACCATTTGTTTTCTCTCCTTATATGCTGAGATTAGGAGATGTATTTCAAAGATATAATAGTAATTTTTCTCCATATACAGTAGGCATCCTCAGTCACAGTCCTGGAGGGCCGCAATGGCTGCAGGTTTTTATTCCAACTAGTTTCCTAATTAGAAAGCAGTCCATGCTGATAATGAAACTTGGTATTGAACTATTTAGCTTGTTAATGCTTGCATTCATCCAAGAGCAATTTTAATTGCACTGTAGAGTTTTCTTCTGTGAGAACATTATCCATGTGTTTTGTGGGCCAGAATAGATTTAAACTTAATGGTCCTTCCAATTCCCCTCTCATTCATTTCTTAACATTTTTTATCACAGATACTTCATGGTAATCATGTTAGCGGGAGAGCTGCTGGTTTATTGGTTATCTGCATCTCATTATTAACTAATGTCTGATTAAAAAAACAGGCAACAATTAAAACTTAAATGCAACTGCTAAAATCTAAAATAGGCAATTAAGGGTTCTGAATGGTAACAGGCAAGAGAACTAAAATTGAGCCGAGAAAACATTTTGCTTTAGTAGTAAATAAAAGTGTTCTAGTTAAGAAATTGGTTAAAGTGAAAACCTGCAGCAATAGCAGACCTCCATGACTGTAATTGAGGACCTCTGATCTACAAAATAACTAAAATTTGTCTTTGAAGAATAAAGGCACTAACAAGGCATAGAGTTAAACACCAACTTTCGTTATCAGCAAGTAATGAGTTCTAATTAGGACACTAGCTGGAATGAAAACCCGTAGCCACTGCGGCCCTCCAGGGCCATGATTGAGGAGCCCTGATATACAGGAATAAACCCATGATGGACTAACAGTTCACCTTAAGACAAAACCATTGAACACACTAACAACAGGCCAATTTGAAGTTACCAATCAACTTAGCTTTCATATCTTTAGAATATACAGGAAAAACTGAGTACCCAGAACAAAACCAGCCAGAATCAATAAATGTAGCCAGCATTCAAATCCAGTTTACTAAAGCCGTTAGGCAGCAGCATCAACCTTCTAATAAAACAGTAATGGCCAGATTAAAAACTTTCTGAATGTTAAAGGTGAAATTATCATCCTTTGCATATTCTTTTTGTCACTTGTAAATTCTTCAGACTGTCGAAGTTTCAAACATTTGTTGAATCCTACAGGAATAATGACATTGGTGTACACTATAGTGAATCTCCTAATTAACAAGTTTATTGTGGAGGAGATGTTACTTTGGTAAGTTGGTCAGATAAAGATGAAGGCTGGCCTTCCTCTTTTTTGGAACTGGAAGTGTAGTTAGTGTATGCTATTGAATTTAGCTAGCTAACTATAGGGTCACTATCATTTTCCACAAAAATAAACCAGGTAGACTTTTTGGAGGATTAGATCACACAACTGTTAAGCTATACCCAAATGACCTCACTTGAGTTGCCCACATAGCTAAAGTCTCAAGTCCAGACCTCATACTTACTGAATTCTGTAAAAACTTATAAAGGGCATTTGCTGTACTGCAAAATAGAGAGGGCACTAGGTTGTAAATATCTGAGAGTGTGTAATAACTTTCTTTTGACAGTTTATCAATCATTGAAATCTCAGCGTCTCACACACAGATATAGAGAGTTGTGACACTCAGAGATGAGAAAGCTTTATATATTTCAAGGACATTTAAAACAGTCAGACATTCAGAATTTGGTGACTAAAGAGAGATAATTCATAATAAAAAGCAAAGACAAAGACACAAAATACAGACCTCTCCAACAAAAACAAATAAGGTATCTTGATTGATGGTTGTTACTGGTTGATCTATAGTCAGGCTTGATTTGTTTAAAACTATACGTTCCCATGAAATGTTTAGTTAGCTCATTTAGGTTAAAATGGTCTTTTTGGAAATGCCAAAAACATAAAGCACAAATTAAAAATCTCATTTTAAGGTCTTGTTAAAGGATATTCGTGTCTGAGTAATTAGAAGTCTTCTCATTTTACCTTATACAGCCTTATACTGTATATTGATAAAGACATATTTACACATTACATGTATTATACAATTATAAATTATCTGTCACATAATTCACATACATTTTATGTGTATTAATTATGTTTTTCTTCATAGATGTTTGTAAAAACGTAAAACAGTAAAGGACAAAAACAAAATAAAAGGTGTATTTGAAACTGCTCAACAATTTTGGAAAATATTCAGGGAAATTCTGATTTCTTTAATAAAGGCCTAATAGTTACCACTAAAAGAAATAAGGACACTTTTTAATAACAAGTTATTAGTTATGCCCCATATTATCCACGCAACTATGGAAAATTAGGTTTTCAGCAAATTAACTGTACCTATTTATCCATCTTGCTAACTAGCACATCCAGTGTACTGTTGGAAGGCAAATGGAGCCTATCGTAGTAATTATAGTGTGGCGTACGGTCAGTGCCTTTACCTGGCTGAGATGCTTCCGAAGTGGAAGGATTAGGGGACAGTGTTTGCTCAGGGCATTATCTCCCCTGAATTGCCACGGTACCATGGATTCCCACAGGGTGTGTTGGGAATTGGAGTTTGGTGGCTCAGCCCTATTGGATTCTGGGGGTGGTGCTAGGAGGTGCTGCAGGGACACCTGAACCCTATGTCACCGAGCTCCCACATTACCTGGAAGTGCTTCTGGACCAATCCTGCTGGACACTGGAAGTACTCTCAGGAATTCCATAAAAGGACCTGGCTACCACTGCTCCAGGAGCCTGAGTTGGGAGGAAGGTGACAAAAAACTTGATATAGGAAGGAGGAGGTGGAGAGAGAGAAAGAAGAGAAGACCAGGTGTTGTGTGCTTTATTTATTATTGTGCTCACTTGTATTGGTGTTGGCCACAATAGAAATAATCACAAATAATCCCTAGCCAGGGCAACAGTCAGGTTAAACACACACACCCACATACACATACTAAGGACTATTTAGCCATGCCAATTAACCTAACCTGCATGTCTTTCAACTGTAGGAACAGGGGGCGCCCTGAGCCTCATGGAGCCCGGGACTTATTTACTTCCGCCACACCCATGGAGGACGATCCTTCCAGGGTCACCCGGAGTGCTTCCGGGTGCTCTCCTGACGCTTCCGCCACACCAGGACATGACGTCAGGTAGAGCAGCTGGAGCTCATCCGGGTGAGGATAAGAGGGGCCACCTCCCTCCAATCACCAAGCTGGAGTTGGGAGCGGGAGCAGGAGCAGGACAAAGCTCCTGGAGAGAGAGTGCAGGTGGCCCAGGGACAAGGAGAGAGAAGGCCCAGGAGAAGGGAGACTGGGACTAGAGGCACTGTGTTGTTGTGCGGGACTGTGAGTTGTGTTGTGTTGAAGACCATAAAGAGTGTAATTTGGATAAAGATCTGGTGTCGCGGCAAAAATCACAACATTTATACAATAAAAATGTGCACTACTCCTCAGGCATACATTAATAAAAGGAAAGGAATACATACTGTACATTTTTTTCAAAATACTGGAAATTTGAAGTAAAGATTAGAAGTTGTATCATTTCATTGAATATACTATAAATTACAATTAAATCAGTTATTAAAGTACTGAACATTTATAATCATTCTGTAAATAATAATACATTTTGCTGTGTATTTTCTAGTGCAGATCTAGTACCTACTATAGCAAACCTTATAGATAGCGCCAGCTATACATTCCATAGCCCCTACATTCCAAAATATTTTAGATAAATATTTAAGTTGTGTTAAATCTTAATATACAGTATATAATATTTCACTTGAGCTAAACCATTAAATGAGTCTATATCCTTGTGGAAAACTACTGCAAATTAAACTCTTTTCTTCCATAAAACCATTTAGAGGATTGTGTACGTATTCCAGAGACAGCATCAGTTTATACTCGTTGCCATTGTTGTATTACTTCCAACACCAACAGGTAATAACTATGGACACAGAAAATAACTTAACATGCTTTTTTTCCCACAAGAAAATGCACAAAACATCTGTTTATGTAAATCGAGGTATTAACATCCGTGCTTCACAGGGTTAAAATACATAACATACTCCTCCCTCCTTAATAGAAAAGTGTACATTTTGTTTAGAACAAGAACAATACATCAATGCTGAACACATTTTTTCTTTTTTAAGGGAGAGGGTAAACTACTTCAGCCACAGACTGTCCCTTTCTTGAGGGTGAGTCTTTATAAATCTAGACAGGTAGGAGGTCATCTGTATCAAGGAGGATAACAACGTTCAGTCTAAGCATCTGTTGAAAGTGAAATAGTTGAGGGAGTTGTCAAAGTTTTTCTAGATGACCCTTCCTCATTCACTGGTGGGGATGATGGAGTTTCTGACATCTCCATAGTTGGTACTTTTTCCTCAATAGCAGGACACTGACTTTCACTGTTGTCAGAAATCAATTCAGGATAATTCATGTCTGACAGCTCATGATGATGGTGGTGATCCTTACAACAGCTGATCCACATGTCTTCGCCAAAAAGTACCATAAGCAGTGCAGACAGTGTAAGACACAGAACCATTTTGACTGATTATGGTGGCAGGATCCCATTTTGATTTGTTGTTGAAAACTTGAGCCGATGCAGTATTATCAGGATGAAACACTTTTTTTTTTTTTTGCTTTTTCTCTTGATGTTTAATTTGTTTTTGTTGATGATGCTGTACCACTTGTTTTGTTTCTTCGGTCTTTAGCAAGTTAAAGGTTGTATGAAGGTGTCTGTTCATTATTAGGATGGCAGGTGGATCTTTAGTGTTTGACTGTTCAGAATTCTGTTCAAATGTTTATGAAGAGGGGCTTCATCCTGCTTCATTGTCTCTAGAAACCTCTCTGCTAACCCATTTACTCGTTTGTGAAAGGTGAAGATAAAAAGACAACTCAAAAGTAAAAACGTTTGGCCAGTCAATTGCAACCTTTAAAAAAAGAAACTCCACAGTGCAGGGTGTTCTTTATGGACAGAGAACCCTATCCGTTATGAATTGAACTAAAGAAAAATTGTTTAGAAAGGGTTAATTGTTTTACTTAAGGCATCTAGTCTCATGAATTTCTACTCGGGTATTGTGTTTAATTTTTTTTACTTTTTTCTAAGGATTATTTAGGATTTCTCCTATTCTGCAACTCCTTTGTAAGTTTTTTTGCATGGGAACAGCAATACTGCTTAGCTCTTTTAATGGGCGTTGGTGATTGTGTGACTTGGGTGTGTAAGTGCCATATTGCAACAGCACCTCTGGCCTATAAAAATGCTTTAGCTATAGTATGTTTAAAATTTTTAAGAAAGACTGGAGTAATTTTACTTTAGCTTTATGTATAATAAGCAATCCATAAAATAATATTAAGAACCAAAATATGTTTATTATCAATATACCGTATATACTCGCATATAAGTTGTGTCTTGAAACCCGAAAAATCGATCATAAAATCAAACCCCGACTTATATGCCCATTCAAAAATACAGTAATAATAATTATTTTTTTTAACATCTTCTTGCTTCCTCCAATCTCGCATCCGTTTCTCAGACACAGCAAATTTTGTTGCAGCAGCTCAGTTACCAATTTCTTTCACCACTTTAATGACTTTTAATTTAAAACCAGCTTCATATTTCCTTCTAATCAAACATTCCATCATAGATAAGGAATGCTGTTACAATAAAGGTGTATGAAGGTGTGAGATACAAAAAACACAAAACAGTGCAAACGTTGCTTCAGAATAGTTCGAGTATTACCGTGTGGTCACATAGGCACAATACATAGGAAAAAAAGGCAGTGTGCTCCGTGGTTACTTTCCCCGGTGGGTGTTAGCATATCATAATCTCTTGGACCAATAGCATGAGTTTTCTGCATTCGACTTATACGACCAACATTATAAAATGCCAGGAATTATACGGTAAAATCAAGCCCTGACTTCTCTGGTGGAGAACTTAAACGTGAGAATATACGGTATCAAAAAATGTCTATAAGTTATATTAAAACTAGTTTTTTCATCAGTACCTTGAAATTTGTCAGGAAATAACAATATTTATGTCTCTAGAACATTTTCGTACAAAGTGTGGCTGTGTATAAACACTTCCAAATATGGGGAGGGACTAGATTGTCCCTCCCTGTGAAAGATATTCTTTCAAGGTGTTATGCAAACTCAAAAGCAACACTAAAATGATCCGCATGTACAACATATTTGGTACAAATCTATCATAGTCATAAAAGGTAATTTAGTGTACAAATACAGTAATCCCTCCTCCATCGCGGGGGTTGCGTTCCAGAGCCACCTGCGAAATAAGAAAATCCGCGAAGTAGAAACCATATGTTTATATGGTTATTTTTATATTGTCATGCTTGGGTCACAGATTTGCGCAGAAACACAGGAGGTTGTAGAGAGACAGGAACGTTATTCAAACACTGCAAACAAACATTTGTCTCTTTTTCAAAAGTTTAAACTGTGCTCCATGACAAGACAGAGATGACAGTTCTGTCTCACAATTAAAAGAATGCAAACATATCTTCCTCTTCAAAGGAAACAGAGAGGAAAGCAAACAAATCAATAGGGCTGTTTCGCTTAAGTATGCGAAGCACCACCGGTACAAAGCTGTTGAAGGCGGCAGCTCACACCCCCTCCGTCAGGAGCAGGGAGAGAGAGACAGAGAGAGAGCCAGAGAAAAACAAAGTCAAAAATCAATACGTGCCCTTTGAGCTTTTAAGTATGCGAAGCACCGTGCAGCATGTCGCTTCACTAAGCAGCTGCACACAGAAGGTAGCAACGTGAAGATAATCTTTCAGCATTTTTAGACGAGCGTCGTATCGTCTAGGTGTGCCAACAGCCCCCCTGCTCACACCCCCTACGTCAGGATCAGAGAAAGGCAGCGCAAGAGAGAGAGAGAGAAAGTAAGTTGGGTAGCTTCTCAGCCATCTGCCAATAGCGTCCCTTGTATGAAATCAACTGGGCAAACCAACTGAGGAAGCATGTACCAGAAATTAAAAGACCCATTGTCCTCAGAAATCCGCGAACCAGCAAAAAATCCGCGATATATATTTAAATATGCTTACATATAAAATCCGTGATAGAGTGAAGCCGCGAAAGGCGAAGCGCGATATAGCGAGGGATCACTGTACATGAAAAAGGGTTGGAAGTCAGGAGGAGAACACATGCAGAATGCCAATCAGGAAGTGTCTCATGACATAAAATAAGAGGTACAAAACAGGCAACGTTGTCAAAGATAATCACGTGTACGCAAGTGTGGAAGCTCAGGACATTTTGGGCACAAATCAGACAAAGGGTACAGATCAGTTTGTGACAGGTCTGTCTACTTATGGTCATTGAACTCTGACTTTGGGATATTTGACCATTCACGTTGCACTCTTTTGACTTTGATTTATGCCTCTATTGCCCAGGCATTTTTGATCAGTAGCCTTACTGGTAACAAATGTTTAATGTTTTTGACCTTCATCTCTCATTAGGTATGCAAATTATCATTTTAATTATAAGCCAGTTTTTTCATCCTTGGGCACAATGCCTAGAAGAGCACTTGAAGAGCAGTAATAGAACATTATGGAGTGATGTCCTGTCCGGGGATTTTGCTTGCCTTGCGCCCTAGATTTACTGGGATAGGCTTAAGCTTATCCATAACCTTGCTCAGGATTTAGAAGATGGATGGATGAAAATAAATGAAAATATCTTTCAAGGAATAGTTGAAGAATGACGTTTCTTTTTTCTGCATAGCAGCACACTCTCTATCAGCTATACTCTACTTTACCTTACAAAACTTATTATTGCATATACATTGGAAGGTATGCCATGATCACATTTTTTCATGTCATCTCTCTCTCTCTCAGTCTTTCAGGAGTTAAACAGTAATGCTTTATTTCTTGGCAATTTTTGTTTTTCACCAGCTTATAATGTGTTCCACCATTTTGTTTGTTATGCTCATGAATGCAAATGATGCAGCATGCAAACAAAATGAAACTGTGCAAACAAATTGGGAAGCATGAAAACTAAAATATCAGAACATCACCAATGTTGAAGCAGAAAAAACAGTGAAACCTAAACATTCAATCCCAGCTTTGCAATGAGTGGTGTGGTAGAAGTAAGAACACTGAAAAGTAAAAGAGATCTCATATTTTTTAGGTATTTTTTATATAATTTGACAGAAAAGATAATATTTGAATAACATTTTGAGCACTCTCTGCCAGAGCATTGTTTAAAGTATATGTAAGTAAAAGTGTAAGTGTAAAAGTATTATAAACATATTTCAGTATTTTTAGTTGGTATTGAATCTGTAATCAAACCCAGCCACAGGGGATGCACAAACCAGTGTGTTTCTTCTTGCCCGTCCCAAGCCCGGATAAATGGGAAGTGTTATGTCAGGAAGGGCATCCGGTATAAAATTTTGCCAAATCAATATGCGGACAATACAAATTTCCATACTGGATCGGTCGATCCCCATGTTAGCACTGACCGCCACCAGTACTGTTAGCCAAAAGGGTGCTGGCAGAAATTGGGCTACTGTTGGCCGAATAAGAAGGAGAAGAAGAGGGGGAGACGTGTCCAGAGGCAGGAGGATAAGAGGAAGGTAAAGAGAGTGGAACTTAGGGTAGGAACTTTGAATGTTGGCAGTATGACTGGTAAGGGGAGAGAGTTAGCAGATATGATGGAGAGAAGGAAGGTTTATATTGTGCATGCAAGACACTAAATGGAAGGGGAGTACAGCCATATGGATTCAAATTGTTCTGTCATGGTCTGGATGGGAGGAGAAGTGGGGTAGGAGTTATTCTGAAGGAACAGTATGTCAAGACTGTTTTGGAGATGAAAAGAGTGTCAGACAGGGTAATGATTATGAAGCTGGAAATTGGAGGTGTAATGATGAATGTTGTTAGTGCATATGCCCCACAAGTTGGGTGTGCAATGGGTGAGAAAGAAGATTTTTGGAGTGAGTTGGATAAAGTGATGAACAGTGTAACCAAGGGAAAGAAAGTGGTGATTGGAGCAGATTTCAGTGGACATGTTGGTGAAGGGAACAGAGGAGACGAGGAGGTGATGGGTAGGTATGGTGTCAAGGAGAGGAATGAAGAAATTCAGATGACAGTGGATTTTGCGAAAAGGATGGACATGGCTGTTGTGAATACGTATATTAAGAAGAGGGTGGAACATAGGGTTACGTACAAGAGTGGCGGAAGATGCACACAGGTAGATTATATCCTATGCAGAAGAGTCAATCTGAAGGAGATTGAAGACTGCAAAGTGGTGGCAGGGAAAAGTGTAGTTAAGCATCATAGGATTGTGGCCTGTAGGATGATGTTGGAGATCAAATAGAGGAAGAGAGTGAGGGCAGAGCCAAGGATCAAATGGTGGAAGTTGAAAAAGGAAGACTGCAAGGTTGAGTTTAGGGAGAAGGTGAGACAGTCACTGGGTGGTAGTGAAGAGTTACCAGACAGTTGCAAAACTACAGCAGATATAGTAAGAGTGACAGCAAGAAGGGTGCTTGGTGTGACGTCTGGACAGAGGAAGGAGGAAAAGGAAAACTGGTGGTGGAATGGGGAAGTACAGGAGAGTATACAGAGGAAGAGGATGGCAAAGAAGAAGTGGGATTTTCAGAGAGATGCAGAAAGTAGACAAGAGTACAAGGAGATAAGGCACAAGGTGAGGAGAGAGGTGGCGAAGGCTAAAGAAAAGGCGTATGATGAGTTGTATGAGAGGTTGGACACTAAGGAGGGAGATAAGGACCTGAACTAATTGGCTAGACAGAGGGACTGAGCTGGGAAAGATGTGCAGCAGGTTAGGGTGATAAAGGATGAAGATGGAAACGTACTCAAAAGTGAGGAAAGTGTGTTGAGCAGATGGAAAGAGTACTTTGAGAGGCTGATGAATGTAGAGAATGAGAGGGAGAAGAAGTTGGATGATGTGGAGATACTGAATCAGGAAGTGCAACAGATTAGCAAGGAGGAAGTAAGGACAGCTATGAAGAGGATGAAAAATGGAAGGGCCGTTGGTCCAGATGACTAACCTGTGAAAGCATGGAGGTGTTTAGGAGAGATGACTGGAGTTTTTAACCAGATTGTTTAATGGAATCTTGGAAAGTGAGAGGATGCCTGAGGAGTGGAGAAGAAGTGTACTAGTGCCCATATTTAAGAATAAGAGGGATGTGCAGGACTGCAGTAACTACAGGGGAATACAATTAATGAGCCACAGCATGAAGTTATGGGAAAGAGTAGTGGAAGCTAGGTTAAGAAGTGAGGTGATGATTAGTGAGCAGCAGTATGGTTTCATGCCAAGAAAGTACACCACAGATGTGATGTTTGCTCTGAGGATGTTGATGGAGAAGTATAGAGAAGACCAGAAGGAATTGCATTGCGTCTTTATCTATCTATCTTTGTGGACCTGGAGAAAGCATATGACAGGGTGCCTCGAGAGGAGTTGTGGTATTGTATGAAGAAGTCAGGAGTGGCAGATAAGTACAGTGCATAAGAGTTGTACAGGATATGTACGAGGGAAGTGTGACAGTGGTGAGGTCTGCGGTAGGAGTGATGGATGCATTCAAGGTGGAGGTGGGATTACATCAGGGATCAGCTCTGAGTTCTTTCTTATTTCCAATGGTGATGGACAGGTTGACAGATGAGATTAGGCAAGAGTCCCAGTGGACTATGATGTTTGCTGATGACATTGTGATCTGTAGCCATAGTAGGGAGCAGGTTGAGGAGACCCTGGAGAGGTGGAGATATGCTCTAGAGAAGAGGAATAAAGGTCAGTTGGAACAAGACAGAACACGTGTGTAAATGAGAGGGAGGTCAGTGGAATGGTGAGGATGCAAGGAGTAGAGTTGGCGAAGATGGATGAGTTTAAATACTTGGGATCAACAGTACAGAGTAATGGGGATTGTGGAAGAGAGGTGACAAAGAGAGTGCAGGCAGGGTGAAATGGGTGGAGAAGAGTGTCAGGAGTAATTTGTGACAGACGGGTATGAGCAAGAGTGAAAGGGAAGGTCTACAGGACGGTAGTGAAACCAGCTATGTTATATGGGCTGGAGACAGTGGCACTGACCAGAAAGCAGGAGACAGAGCTGGAGGTGGCAGAGTTAAAGATGTTAAGATTTGCATTGGGTGTGACAAGGATGGACATCAGAGGGTCAGCTCAGGTTGGATGGTTGGGGGACAAATTCAGAGAGGCAAGATTGCGTTGGTTTGGACATGTGCATACCTACTGACATTTATTATTTGACATGTGCAATGTAGTGTTTGTATAACTTCTGAAATGGAATCAGCTGTGATGTGGCCCTAAAAAGTCCTGTTAGCTTCTTGAGCTCACACACACCACCTGGCTCCATGTCACTTCACTCACCCAGGTTCAGCGGTAACCCATATGCCACTCTTTTCCCTGGTTCTGTGAACCGACCCAAGATTAGGATGCACATATAATGCTTAAAAGAGGCCAAGCATCAGAATCGATGAGGTTTAGCACCAGGGTACATGTAATCGAAGGTGCTGTCTTAGCACCCCCTTGTACCCACTACTCACAGGGCTGGTTTTATAGATGGCTTCTCCAGGTATTTCTGATCCTTTGGACAGTGTGTGTTCACTGGATGAGCAAGTTCCTCTCATATCAGGACCCCGGGGAGCTATAATATTGTCATTAATGTGTATTATTCATGGATGAAATAGAAAACTATTTCACTTTGTGGAGTCTCCCATAGCAGTTTGTTGTAACAGCACTTTTGATTGTTTCGGTCGCAGATCTACTGTGATTGAGGTACTTTGCTCTATACTTAGTCATATTTCACTTTCAGTATTTAGAAAATGAAATATGAAAAGAGCCAGACATTCCTTTTAGTTTTTGACAGTTTTTTGTTAAATCACAAAGACTTTCATGTCTGTCTTCATATTTTAGTGTGGTCATTCTTTTAAATGCTATCAAAAATGCCACCAAAGCCAGAGGTTAAAAAGAAAACAATAAAAGAAGTGAAGTGGCAAAACATCATGAATCAATTACAGAGTCTTAACGGGTGGCGTGGTGGAACCAGTGACGTTGAATGTCTCCTGTCTATTTAAGTGTTTTTTAATGATTTAACATAAAACTTATGCATACAGGTTGGAGATCCACTTAAATTATTACACACACAAGTAGTTCAGTCCTATATTGACTGTTAGAAAACCATAACATAATGCTGAGAACGTGACAGCAAACAACTATTTATACCAGAGTGTTGCAGGACACAAATAGCCAACCAAAAGCAATCATATGCGACACATGCAACAATTGTTTTGTTTTTTTTAACGTAATTTGTTAGTTGGCTGGTTTTAGACCAAACTACAGGTATTATATTTGATATTGAGTCATCAAATTCATTCTGTTAAGGTTGCTTTAGACATGTAAATCTTTCTACTGGATACAAGGCGATTTACTTGTGAAACCCCAGTTAGCTCTGCTGCCGCTTTACCCTAGAGTGCTTGAGTGAAGCAAACACTATCCTTTCTGCCAAAGTACCTAAAAAATAAGCAATCTTATTTACTTTTCAGTGTTCTCTCTTCTCACCACACCACCCATTGAAAAGCTGGGAAGGAACCATGATGTATATTTAGCTTTCACTGTTTTTTCTGCTTTGATTTGGGTTATGCACTGCTCTTTTTGTTTCATGCTTTGCAATTTGTTTGCACAGTTGCTGTTTTGTTTGCATGCTAATCCATTTGCCTATGTTCTTATTCATTTGTTATTGTGCTTTCAATTTTTATTTTTGCATTCCCAGTTTGTTTTTGCATTTTTCATTTGTTTTTGAATATTTAATTTGTTTTTGCATGTTTAATTTGTTTTTATTTTCTCATCTCATTTGTACCTGGTTCGTGTACTTTTTGGTATTTGAAATTTCATTGTAGAAGCAAAAACGGAAAAACGAAAATGAAAGGAATTTTCAGATTTTGAATTGTGTTTTTGTTTCCAAGTTGTTTTTGTGCTTTCTGATTTGTTTTTGCATGACTTAAGTTGTTTTTATGCAATGTAATTCAGGCCACCGTAGCTATTTGAACCCAAACTTCATGTTAAGCAGCTTCTAAGCTATATGCAAATAAAGAAAAATCCTTCTGAGATAATTGTATTCTTGATTTTAGTGTATGCATGCATTCTTCTCCAGACACCCCAGCTTTTCTCTCAAAACCAAAAGCATGTATTGTATGTAAGTTTGATTGTCATTTGAAATATATGAGCAATTCTGATCATGTGTAAGTGTGCTCTATGATGGTGTTCTGTGCAATGTAGCTGAAGTGGGTTCTTGTTCCCCATGGGAATGGGATTGGATTAAGTATATTTAAGAAATGAATGGGTACACAATTAAAGAAAGAATCATTTTTCAACATAGACTA
Organism: Erpetoichthys calabaricus; assembly: GCF_900747795.2. NCBI lineage: Eukaryota > Metazoa > Chordata > Cladistia > Polypteriformes > Polypteridae > Erpetoichthys > Erpetoichthys calabaricus. The sequence goes on from NC_041394.2 coordinate 169,797,184, forward strand.
GAGTGGCAAAAACATTTCTAATTGCAATTCAATTTTTCATGTTTGATTCCTTTAAAAATCTATTGAGGCAGCATGTTTTATTTGAAATAAACCAACAAAGATAGAAAATGATTACACTAAAGTCACATTAGCACTGACAGTATAGCAATAAATGTTAGAAAGCATATAGGACACACAGGAGACCTACGAATTTGTTTATCAATCAAGTATATTGCACAAATGCTTATTCAAATGCTAAATATCACCACCTTGCTTCTCTGCCTATGAGGCTGATGGGCTAACAAACAAATTTTTATAGCTCTTTTATGTCTTATCTGCTCCTTTACTTTCACAGCAGGATGAATGTCTTACAGTGGCTACCAATATAAATTGCAACACTTGCAAGTTGGCTGCTGAAGTGTTCCCTACTGGCTTCCATCCTACAGCAGCATGCTTTCCTGCAGTTTTTTGTCTACATGTAGATAATATTTCTTTATGATACTCTGTCTTCCAAGAAGCTGCCCAGCTAGAGGCTATTGATTATACCAAGACAAAACTGCACAAGTCCAAGTCCTATTATTGGTGTAATGGAGTATGAATAGTGTTTTTGATAAAATGAAGATAAATGTTTAAGGTAATGTTTTAGATTAGACAGTGGAAATATTGCACTTGTTTAGCCTAATTAAAAAAATAAAATACAGAAGAAATTATTTTTTATAGAAGAGCCTATGACAAAAATGTAAATGTAATCTAAATTCTAATTTCCTTATCTTCAATTCCATTATCAATTATTTTCTTTTCATATCTAAATAAAGACATGAGTAAATTCATAAATACTCTGAGAAACTTAAACCGCCCATTTTAGAAAATGGATAAATAGAAGTCAAAAACAGTTGCTCCTTCTGGAATCTTGATGTATTGTGACATAATGCAATCTGACTACTGTTGTCTGCTTTAAAGTAAAGGTTTTAAATCTATAATAACCCAGGTTTTTTTTTTTTAAGTCAAATACCCCTTAGGCGGAAAGAAGAAATAAGTGGACACCATTAATTTTACATTGTACGGAAAATAAAAAAGTCATGATTTACAAAAGGATTCACTATTTAGACTGCTCCTTGATTCATAATTAGGTCAGTAGTTAAATGTGGACTATTTGAATCCCTTGCTTCTTTATTATTTCAGAGTTTTCTGTCCTAGACATATAGAGGTATTAACATATTTGTCTGCACTGCCTAGAGTAAAACTTAATTACAATGTACCATAAAGGGGTTATATTACTATAATTATGTTATTCTGACGGGGCTGTCTGTAACAGTTTATTGTATCAAGTGTTTCCACAGATAAACTGCTTTTGGAAACTGTGCCACAAACTATACAGCTTTCCAGCTTAAGCAGAGCCACACTCTCCAAGAAGTAACACTTGCAATATACAATAAATATGTAGAGTCATTATTCCTGTGAATGAATCTGATGGCAACCATTCTGTGCATACTTTGTATGGTCTAATTGCTGCTAGACTCACCACAATTCTGCAATAAAACCTATACAACCCTGCAAGTCAGTTATTAGCACTTTTCAAAGAAAGGACCATCAAAAACAAATATCAGAATCACAAAAGTTTCACTACATTAATATCCCCAGTTATTGATTCAAAAATACTAACAATATATACTAACAAATACTAACAAAAGATATCCTATTCACTTTCTGCTTTCTTTTGTGTTTTAGATTGTATTTTATATGGATAAATTTGCTATTTTGCCCATCCATCTACCCTTAGTAACCCATAATTACAGAGTGAACTCATCTTCAAAAAGGTTTAAACATTTTTAAAAATCAAAAAATGAAATCTCTCATGTATATAATTATGCAGACCCTTTGCTCTGGAACTGTGTGAAAAACTTGATTGCAGTCCACTTGTGGCAAAATAAATTGATTGGACACAGTTTAGAAGAGCATATACTGTACCTGTGTATATACAGTCCAACCATTCACACTGCATGTCAGGACAAATACCAAGCCATGAAGTCAAAGGAACTCTCTATGAACCTCTGTGATCAAATAGTGGTGAGGCAGAGATCAAGAGTATAAAACTATTTCTAAAATGTTTGAGTGTCCCCAGGAACACAGTGGGCTTAATAATTGTGAACCACCAGGACTCTTTCTAGAGCTGACCATCTGGTCAAGTTGAGTAACCGGGCAAGAAGAGCCTTGATCAGGGACGTCACCAAGAACCCAATTGTCATTCTAAAAGAGATTCAGAATACGTCTGCTAAGATGAGAGAATCTCACCAGTAATTCATCATTCAGGAGTTTATGGTAGAGTGGTTAATTCCCACTTGGACTTTGCTAAATGGCCTTTAAAGGACTGTGAGGGCAAGAAGGAAAATATAAAAGGAAAAAAATGGAATTCTTTGGCAAAAACTCCAAGCACTATGTTTGGTGAAGGACTAGCAGAGCACACCACTTGCCTATTACCATCCCTCCACTGAAGGATTTGGGATGCTTTATAGAATTTTCCTTCACCTATGGAACCTGGTACCCTTCAACCCCATTGTAAGCTGGAAGAGCAGAGAAGATTTTAAAATTGTATATGGCAAAGTAATATAAGCAATGACTGTTAAGAAATAATGTTTACTTGAAAAATACTAAACTTAGACATTAAACGCAATAGAACAGGGGTTGACAAACTTATTTAAGCAAAGGCCTGCTAAAATGGTACAGTTCCTGGTCAGGGCCCCCCAATATAAACTCTGTGAAACTGGGCATGATCCTGGATCTTGGTTTCTACTAACAGCAGTCCCACAGCAGGCTATTGGGTGTTAGCAGTCCTATTAGTCAAAGCCAATGCGTATGTAGCTATATACTGGGCTACTCAACTGTTTTTCTTGGTGTACAACTTTCAGGAACTGATTTTTTTATCTTAAATTGTTAGGCACTGAACTCTTGCTAGTTACAACTAAAGATGCCATTTCATTTTCTTTTCATTCTTCCACTAGGACAGCATTTTTTCACTTAAGAAACATAGCAAAAGTTAGACCTCTTATATCATTGAAAGATGCTGAGAAATTAGTTCACGCGTTTGTTTTCAGTCGACTAGATTACTGTAACACACTCCTCTCAGGACTACCCAAAAAAGACATAAATCGTTTGCAACTAGTGCAGAATGCAGCTGCACAGGTTTTTAAAGCCTTAAATAATCTTGCTCCATCTTATATATCGGAATGTCTGACATCTTATATTCCAAATCATAACCTTAGTTCCTCAAATGAGTGTCTCCTTAGAATTCCAAGAGCAAAACTTAAAAGAAGTGGTGAGGCGGCCTTCTGCTGTTATGCACCTAAGATCTGGAATAGCCTGCCAATAGGAATTTGCCAAGCTAATACAGTGGAGCATTTTAAAAAACTGCTAAAAACACATTATTTTAACATGGCTTTCTCATAACTTCACTTTAATTTAATCCTCTGTATATCAAATTCATTATAATAACTATTTGTGGTGGCTCTAAAATTCGTACTAACCCCTAGTCTCTCTTCTGTTTCTTTTTCCGGTTTCTTTGTGGTAGTGGGTTGCGCCACCACCATCTGCTCAAAGCATCGTGATGTTCCAACATTGATGGATTAAAAGCCAGAAGTCTGCATGACCATCATCATCAAGTTCTTCCATGAGAACCTTAAATACAAAGAGGACTATTTCATTTTTGTTAGGTAGGATGCCCAGACAGGACTGGGCGGTCTCGTGGCCTGGAAACCCTGCAGATTTTATTTTTTTCTCCAGCCATCTGGAATTTTTTTTGTTTTTTCTGCCCTCCCTGGCCATCAGACCTTACTCTTATTCTATGTTAACTAATGTTGTCTTATTTTAATTTCTTACTTTGTCTTTTATTTTTCTTTTCTTCATTATGTAAAGCACTTTGAGCTACTTTTTTGTAGAGAATGTGCTATATAAATAAATGTTGTTGTTGTTGTTTTAACGAGATATTTTGCAGACTGCTTGTGTCAAGGTGATTAAGACGCAAAAATCTATTGGTCTTGGCATGTCATTTCTGGACCGTCTCCATCCTAGGAGGAATAGGCTGAAAGAGGTGAAGAGTGAAAAAGAGCTCTGACCTCGAACACCACAAGTATGAACTGACATCGGCAGGGGAGATAGAAAAGGAGAATGAGGTCAAGAAGGTTTAGACTTATTGCAAGAGCACTGTGAGATGGAGTAGTGAAACTAAAATACATTCTAGCATGATGTGGAGACTCACTGCTGTGTAACTAACAGTTCCTTTTAAGGCATACTCCAATGCCCTCCATTCACTAGACTATAACTACACTGATACAGGACTACTTTTATGCAACAATTGCAGATCATTTTTGGTTATGTTTATTTAAAGCTATGTGATGCACATTAAAGGCAATCTTCAAAACTGGAATGGATTTTTTAAGAATATCAGCTTCACCAGGAGTGAACTCCCACTTTGAAAACCACTGCCATAGGACATCATTGGAGAGACTTGAAAAGGGTAGTTTACAGATGCTTCTCATCCAGTCTAATGAAGCTTGAGAGGATTTGCCAAAAAGAATAGGATAAACTGCCCAAAACCAGATGTGCCCCCAAGAAGATCTGAAGATATAACTGCTGCTAAAGGGGCTTATATAATGTACTGAATTAAGGGTCTGAATACTCAGCTTTGATAAATTTGCAGACGTATTGGAAAATATGTTTTTCATTTTACAGTTATGAGTTATTGAGTGTAGATTGAAGGGGAAAAATGGCAAACGTATCCATTTAAATCAAATTAACAGCATATTAAACTGTACAGAAAGTTAAGGAGTCTGAATACTTTCTGAATCTACTGTGTATCTATACTAATAAAAGGCAAAGCACTCACTCACTCACTCACTCACTCACTCACTCACTCACTCACTCACTCACTCACTCACTCACTCACTCACTCACTCATCACTAATTCTCCAACTTCCCGTGTGGGTGGAAGGCTGAAATTTGGCAGGCTCATTCCTTACAGTTTACTTACAAAAGTTAGGCAGGTTTCATTTTGAAATTCAAAGTGTAACGGTCATAACTGGAACCTCTTTTTTGTCCATATACTGTAATGGAGGAGGCGGAGTCGCGTATCGCGTCATCACGCCTCTTACGTAATCACGTGAAACGTCTTGGGGCTGATCTGGAAGAAGGTAGCGCAGCGCCTTGATTTAAACGATTCCATGTCTTGTTGGGTTTAATACTGTGTAAGCATACATATTAACACATGTGCAATTAAACGTGTGCATTTATGGGGTGATTTCTCAGGCTTAAAAGCTCACCTTTTATTAAAAATGTAAATGCAAACTGTTTTCATTCTGAAGGGCACAAACCACGTTGGATTTTGTAATGATAGTTGATTAGTAAGGTCTATTAAGGGATACTTACAGAATGATTAGTAATGCCTGTGAATGCGGATGCAAGTAGGAGAATGGGCGTGAACTAAAGAACGAGTAGTAACAT